>NC_088374.1:23033081-23048081 GCF_034508935.2 Berghia stephanieae | reverse complement strand
CTTTCTGCTAAACGGGCTCTTCAACACAGTGTTAATATAATTTAACAATAGCTAACATTTTTTTCCTATATTATGATGCACACAAAAATCAGAAAAAGAAAAATGTTGGCTGCATCGTAACGAATGTGACGATTTTCCTATTGGTGGTAAGGAAGGAGTTAATACAATTTAGTGAGGAGTACTCATAAACGCTGATTGCAAAAAGCAATAATAAAGACCAAAGCGACGTCATCTTCATTATATCTAAAATTGCGGGAAGAAATGGTGTATTATATTTAAACGCGTACCCTCACAAAACACACACATGCCATGTTTACCTACTTGACATTGGACACCCACATAGGGGAGAAACCCCGAAATGTCATGTCTCTATCATTTTTTAGTGTCCGGTTCTACTAGAAATAAATCGATCAAAAATATCTGGCATTATTTTTCTATAAAAGGGTATTCCGGTTGATATGCCACATACCACATGTGATCTATGATATCTGTAACTCTCACGTCGCAACATTTGCAGGTCTGGCAATTCCCGCTATGTGGCCTAGTGGCATGACACTCGCTTTCGGATCGGAGGTTCCCGAGTTCGAGCCTCGTTCGGCGCATAGTTGGGTCCTCGGAAAAGGATCTTTACTATACTCTCATTATCTCACCGTACTCAGGAGTAAAATGAGTATTTTGCCGTTAACAGCGTTATCTCTGTCGTAAAAGAAATTTATAATATCGTTTATAGCCGTCATGTCTAATTGCACATGTTACATATTAGTTGCTGTTGGCCAGCGACCCTTGTAAACGATTTGAGCAATTTAAGTGGATATTGCGCTATATATATATATATATATATATATATATATATATATATATATATATATATATATATATATAAAAGCTCCAGTTAAGATAATTGAACGCAATTATTTTATGGGTTTTATTTAACATTCTTGGAAATGGTATTATTTTGCCTTGTTCTGATAATAGTTTCCATTGCAATTTTATGTAAACAAACAATTAAAAAGTATTCCCTCAGAGCCAATAGGCTCATGGATTCTGAGATTCTCCCGGTTTCTCCGGCGTTTAACGGAAAATAGAAATTGCTTGCTATCCTTTGGATAGGACGCTAGTCTATCGGAAAGTACCTGCCATCAAACCTAATGAATGAGATAATGTTGTAGTGGCCACTACCACATTATCTCATTCATCTGTAGTGCTTCATTCATCCTGTTTTTTTTTATAAAGGGGAAGCAAGAGACGTTCATTTGATCTGTTTTTGTAATTAAATTGAAGCTTATATTCAATTTCACATTATTGTTTTATTTCTTCGAGCTTCGAGCAGCAACATTTACATTATTTCTTCAAAAAACACAATTTCTGCGAAAGACCATGTCATCAGATTATGATCTCACGCAAATTACATCACTAACAAGTCAAACCAACACACACAAAATTCACCTTTATGTTTACATGTGCAGTGGACTCCAATCACACAATTCCGCCATAATAGATATATTAATTCAAACAAGGAGTCAAATACAGAGGGCGTACACCAACTTCACTTCCAACAAAATTGAATCAAGATCTCAAAAATATCTAATGAAGAGTCGTTTTCAAAGAAAAAACCCTAACTCAGTTTTTCCCATTCAGAGATATTGAGGATTATTTCCCCCAAAATGTGTCATTCGGTCTATTATTTTATCATATTAAACTTCAAATCACACAAATCGAAGGACATTTTTGGGGGTAATTCCATGCTTAGTATAAAATTTACATTTCATTTTCTCTTATGGATGGGAAATCTCAAAAAGTAGAAAAATCAACTTAACGAGCTTTGGAACAGCAGCATTCAAATATATTTATAAACAACACAAGGACACATCCAATTGCCCCAGCACATTAACACAAATGATGCCATATAAAATTACCAACTTGATGCTAGAAACAGTCTGACGCATTCGAAGTCATACACATATTCACAGCCAGCGTCTTAAGAGACAGCGCAGTCATATTCATTACCACTGAATTGTATTTCGTTCGATGGTCAGTATCCAAGATTTAATCGATCAACAGGGAGTCGAACCGTGGCCATCGTTAACATATAGCCTGACCGTAGCCATCGTTAACATATAGCCTGACCGTAGCCATCGTTAACATATAGCCTGACCGTAGCCATCGTTAACATATAGCCTGACCGTAGCCATCGTTAACATATAGCCTGACCGTAGCCATCGTTAACATATAGCCTGACGGTAGCCATCGTTAACATATAGCCTGACGGTAGCCATCGTTAACATATAGCCAGACGGTAGCCATCGTTAACTGCTGCGTACATCGTTACTATAGCCTGACCGTAGCCATCGTTAACATATAGCCTGACCGTAGCCATCGTTAACATATAGCCTGACCGTAGCCATCGTTAACATATAGCCTGACGGTAGCCATCGTTAACATATAGCCTGACGGTAGCCATCGTTAACATATAGCCTGACGGTAGCCATCGTTAACATATAGCCTGACGGTAGCCATCGTTAACATATAGCCTGACCGTAGCCATCGTTAACATATAGCCAGACCGTAGGCATCGTTAACATATAGCCTGACCGTAGCCATCGTTAACATATAGCCTGACCGTAGCCATCGTTAACATATAGCCTGACGGTAGCCATCGTTAACATATAGCCTGACGGTAGCCATCGTTATCATATAGCCTGACGGTAGCCATCGTTAACATATAGCCTGACGGTAGCCATCGTTAACATATAGCCTGACCGTAGCCATCGTTAACATATAGCCTGACGGTAGCCATCGTTAACATATAGCCTGACGGTAGCCATCGTTAACATATAGCCTGACGGTAGCCATCGTTAACATATAGCCTGACGGTAGCCATCGTTAACATATAGCCTGACCGTAGCCATCGTTAACATATAGCCTGACGGTAGCCATCGTTAACATATAGACTGACTGTAGCCATCGTTAACATATAGCCTGACGGTAGCCATCGTTAACATATAGCCTGACCGTAGCCATCGTTAACTTATAGCCTGACACTGACCAAAAATGACGTCAAAATGCCAGCCTTTGCCCGCAAAAGAAAACAAATCGTGAGTTGTATTCAATAGTTGAACCAATGAAATAACTTGTTTTCTTGAGCTCTACTAACGACAACTTACTAAACGCTACACAAACCTAAAAAATGACGTCAAACTGCCAGTTATAGAGGGTTCTTATGTTAACTTTATGTTAATGAAGGCTACAGCCTGACACAAGAACCCTCTAGGACTGGCAGTTTGACGTATTTTTTTTTAGGTCTCTGTAGCATCTAGTGAGTTGTCGTTAGTAGAGCTCAAGGAAACAAGTTATTTCATTGGTTCAACTATTGAATACAACTCACGTCATTTGTTGGTCAGTGTCGGGATATAACTTTACGATGGCTACGATTGAACTAGGTCTGAAACAAAAAAGCATACGGCATTGTCACGCTGCCTCTATAGATAGTATGCGCTCGGCTAGGAAGCTCACAACATTGCCATCCGGAAGTATAACGGCCCAGCACACTAAACTATGTGTAACCATGGACTTTTATAGTCTGGTTAATTACAGTTTAGTGAGAACAACTCATAATTGCAGATGGCATAAAAGCAATAACAAAGACCTGAGTGACGTCGACTTCATACTATATACAGACTGGATCGGCTTTTGGCTATTGCGTATGGATTGGTTCATCGGATTGGTCATTGGTTCATCGTTGGAATATACATTCATAATCTCAAACTCAAAAGATTGCCCATTACAACAATGTTATATCGAGCCCAATTATAGCGTTCGGTTTTCGGACCTGCAAATAACTACGTGTTGGGCATCTTGTTTCTGTTATCTAAGTCGTCTAGTTGTATGATATTTTCCTTCTGATGAACAGGTCATGAGTTCGAACTTTAACATTAGGCTACTAGCTCTGTTAGGCGTGTATACATTTGCAGTTCTGATAACCTAAATCCTTAACTCACTCAAACCTAACACCGACTATATCCGTAGTTTTCCTGGGTTACTTTTACCCCATGCCTATTTATTTCATTTTTTTTTCTGAGACAAATTATAGGCGTAGTATCAAAGGTAATGTTTTTATATTTTTTTGCATGTTAATGGTAGTTGAATAAAACTATCCATCCTACATACTCAATGTTAATACATTTCTTCCAATTTTCAAAAGCAGCAAAAATATCTAGGATTGAGTGAGTTAAACGCTTCATTTATATTTTAATAAAAAATACTATCAAACCAACGCAAAATATTGTCCGATATTAAATAAATCCCATTATTATAACGTCCGGGTATCAGACCTGCAAACAAACAAAAAGCACGCGTTGACCCTCTTATTTTTCGTTATCTATGTTTATATCCCCATCGTGATTCTTATCAGATTCCATTTGTTTATTCTCCAGAAACCTGTAAGAGGCCCTTAAACACTACAATACAAAGACATACAAGATAAAACGGACATTCCCTTCAAAGTGTTACACTCCTATGAAAACCAATTTTCGAGCCGTAACCATGGGAACTCAACGGATCCGGATGTGGCCACCGCAGCGCATGCCCAGACATAATATCTGTTTGGAGTTCCGGCATTCGTCCATATAACAAGATATCGTATTCTGACTAATTAGACAGTTCATTTTTTTTCTAATTTCCTTTTTTTATTTCTTCGGGGGTGACAATGAATGAATGAATGAATGATGAATGAATGAGTTAATGGATGAATAAATGATGACTGAGTGAATGAATGAATGAATGAATGGATGAATGAATGAATGATGAATGAATGAATGAATGAATGAATGATGAATGAATGAATGAATGAATGAATGAATGAATGAATGATGAATGAATGAATGACTGAATGAATGAGTGAATTGATGAATGAATGTATGAATGAAAGAATGGAAGAGTGAATGAATGAATGAATGAATGAATGAATGAATGAATGAATGAATGAATGAATGAATGAATGGAGGAATATAGGCAAAAATGATTGAATGAATGAATGAATGAATGAGTGAACACATGAATGAATGAATGAATGAATGAGTGAGTGAGTGAGTGAACAAGTGAATCGAGAAAAACTGTTATAAATGAATTAACGAATCAACGGATTTGTTTTAAGGGATTTTGTTGTTGTTGGTTACTTCAAAATTTCTTTTAACTCTCTTTCCTTACCACCCATTGGAAAATCGTCACATTCGTTACGATCCAACCAGCACTTTATCATTCAGATTTCTTTCGTAAATCACACATTTTAAAGAAAAAAATGTGTTATTATAGCTATGAAAACGCGACACAGTGTTGTAGAGTTCATTTCGCTGATTATTAGTATGCATAGAATTTATTTGATGCGTTTTTTTTTGAGTAAGAAAAAACTATTTTTGTGTTGTAGGTGTGAAATTTTGGGGACAATTCTGAAAATGGTTGGTAAGGGAAGGGTTAAGGTATTGGAGCATAAACTATTTCACAACATAAAGCGTTTCGTATAAAACAGTTTTATATATCGGGATGAGAAAGTACTATATATATTATGCGCTTGAATAAGAAACTCACAACATTGCCATCCGGAAGTATAACGGACCAACACACAAAACTATGTGTAACCATGAACGTTTATAATCTGGTTTTAATGTTAAGTGAGAATTACTCATAAAAGTGGATGGCAAAACAAACAAACAAATAAATAAATAAATAAATAAATAAATAAATAAATAAATAAATAACAAAGACCGAGTGACGTCATCGTAATTCTATCTATGTCTTAGTTTAAATCTTAGAGTGAGCAAAACCTTGAAATTATAGTTTTTATCAGTTGTGTGTGTGTGTGTGAGTAATAAATTTGTGTACAGTGTGTATACGGATGTGTATTTATGAGTGTGTGTGTGTGTGTGTGTGTGTGTGGACGTGTGTGTGTGTGAGTGTGTGTGTGTTTATGGATGCGTGTTAGCTTTTGTTCGTATGTCCGAATCTGCAGTGTGTATTGTTTTTTACTGATGGTCAATGTGAAGTGCTTCGAAGCTTCGGCATAAGCGCTATATAAATGGACATTTATTATTATTATATATTATTATTATTATTATTATTATTATTATTTATTATTATTAATATTATTATTACTATTGTTATTATTATTAATATTATTAATTATTATTATTATTATTATTATTATTATTATTGTTATTATTATTATTATTATTTTATTATTATTATTATTATTAATATTATTATTATTATTATTATTATTATTATTATTATTTATTATTATTATTATTATTATTATTATTATTATTATTATTATTATTATTGTTATTATTATATTATTATTTATTATTATTATTATTATTATTGTATTATTTATTATTATTATTATTATTATTATATTATTATTATTATTATTATTATTATTATTATTATATTATTATTATTATTATTATTATATTATTATTATTTTTTTATATTTTATATTATTTATTATTATTATTATTATTATATTTATTATTATTATTGATTATTATTATTATTATTATTATTATTATTATTATATTATTATTATTATTATTATTATTATTATTATTATTATTATTATTATTATTATTTATTATTATTATTATTATTATTATTATTATTATTATTATTATTATTATTATTATTATTATTATTATTATTATTAATTATTATTAATATATTATTATTATAATTATTATTATTATTATTATTATTATATTATTATTATTATTATTATTATATATTATTATTATTATTATTATTATTATTTATTTATTATTATATTATTATTATTATTATTATTATTATTATTATTATTATTATTATTATTATTATTATTATTATATTATTATTGTTATTACTATTATTTTATTTATTATTATTATTATTATTATTATTATTATTATTATTATTATTATTATTATTATTATTATTATTAATTATTATTATTAATTATTATTATTATTATTATTATTATTATTATTATTATTATTATTATTATTATTATTATTATTATTATTATTATTATTATTAAAATCAATCTAAGTATTGATATTTTTTATTTATATATATTAATCTACCATTATCTTCGAATCAATACCGAATTAATACCGTTTAGGTGGGTTAGTCACCTATAAGCCGAACTGAATGAACACAATTCTAAAAATAACTCTGAGTTTTTATATAAGCCTATATCCGTTAACGTGCTCAAAGCGCTTTACAAAGAGTCCCTAAACCAACAGCAACGCGTAACATGTAGAACGAGACATGACGAGTATTTGGCAAGATCATAATTGTGACCCAACGTCTCAAAACGATATTATGTCGGGATGAGCCAGATGCTAAAAAGTCAAATTAAAGTTAAACTGGTCAAAATAATGAATTACTGGTATTCAGCAACCTGAAATATGATATTCATTCCCCTCAATAAAGTTAATAAACTCAACGCAAGTCTGATATTTCTGGCCACAAATTCAATTTTCAGCATCTTAATCATCCCGACTTAATACCATTTAGAGGCGAGGGGTCACAATTTTTCTTTTTTTCGGAAAGAAACAACGCTGGTAAAATCCAGGTACTCCTTTTACACTTGAGTAGGTGAGAACATATGAGTGAAGTCTTTTCCAAGACTCAGTAATGAGCTGAGCGAAGCTTAAACACAGGACCTTCCGATCCGAAAGCCAGGAGAATACATAGCCGCACAAAGGAAGAGAAAAATGAGTAAAAGATACAGACACTCATGTGGAAGGCCAGACACACATACACACAGAAACACATGAGAAGAGAGACAGAAAGAGAGAGAGAGAGAGAGAGAGAGACAGAAAGAGAGAGAAACAAGAAGAGAGCGCCAGAAAATGAGAGAGAGATAGATAGATAGATAGATAGATAGATAGATAGATAGAAAAAAAATAGAGAGAGAGAAAGAGAGAGAGAGAGAGAGAGAGAGAGAGAGAGAGAGAGAGAGGGAGAGGGCGGGGGGTAAGGAGATGGGAGAAAGCGAGTAGGAGAGATAATTTTAAAAATGAGACCCTACCATTGTCCTGAGTCCTGTATCCATTTGAACTTCATCAGCAAATATAAAAGGATGTCTCCTCCGTTCACCTGAAAATTTAAAAAATGAAAACAGTACTTGATCATGATGATGTTCCAAGTTTTAAAGTTTATTTTTGACAGATGACCAATACAGTGTTTTATGATTATATTTTAGGTTTCAAAGTCGATTTACGACAATTTTCCAATAGGGAATGAGATTAACCGGAAGAGTAGCGTCCCTTGATTGGACGTCACCCATAATCTGTGACGTCACCGGCGGAAAAGTTATTAGAGAGAGAACGTCATGTTGGTTGTGCGCATGCGGAAGCGACTACGAGAGACGCATGCGCACAACCAACATGACGCTCTCTCTCTAATAACTTTTCCGCAGTGACGTCACAGACTCTTGCGCTAATCTCATTCCCTATACAGTGTTTCATGCTTATGTCACATGTTTTAAAGTTCATTCACGGCAGTTTTCAAGTACAGTGTGTCATGATCTTGTTTCAGATTTCAAAGTTTACAATTCAGGTTTCAAAGTTTATTTACGGCAGTTTTCCAATACAGTCCCTTTTTTGCTTTAGGAAATTCAGAATTTGCTCATAACCGTTGCACAAGCTTAAGAGTGCTACTACTACTACTACTACTACTACTACTACTACTACTACTACTACTACTACTACTACTACTACTACTACTACTACTACTACTTACCCACGTTAAACCAGGAGAATCGTATTTCCTGAGGGAAGAAAGATAAGACAGAACAGTTCCGTTCTAAGCCATAGTTCTTTAGCGTGAGTCCCTCCACAGATTTTCCCATGAGTAGCATATTGCATGCTGCAGACAGAATTCAAACATTTCAGTGATTCTATTTTGAACTCAAAAAGCAAAAATGATATAGATCAAATCTCAGTCAATCCCAGATATTTTTACTACTTTTCAAAATTTGAAAAAAAAATAAAAATAATAATGAGCATGTGCATATTTATTTTTATTCAACTACCATTAACATGCAAACATTAAGAACATTAGCTTTGATACACGCCTATAATTTGTTTAAGAAAAATGTAATAAATAGGCATGGGGTAAAAGTAACCTGTGTAAACAACACATATAGTTGGTGTTAGGGTTGGGAGAGTTTATATATATATATATATATATATATATATATATATATATATATATATATATATTATATATATATATATATATATAGTTTTTGACCTTTATTGGATCTTTGGACCGGGTGATGAACCCGGCCTTGGGAGGAGGGGTGGTGGGGGGGGGGGGGGGACCGGTTAAATCTGAGGTTAGGAAATAGTCAATATTGCTTAATATACATTTATATATTGCTGTATATACATTTATATATTGCTTTATATACATTTATATATTGCTGTATATACATTTATATATTGCTGTATATACATTTATATATTGCTGTATATACATTTATATATTGCTGTATATACATTTATATATTGCTTTATATACATTTATATATTGCTTTATATACATTTATATATTGCTTTATATACATTTATATATTGCTGTATATACATTTATATATTGCTGTATATACATTTATATATTGCTGTACATTACATTTATATATTGCTGTATATACATTTATATATTGCTGTATATACATTTATATATTGCTGTATATACATTTATATATTGCTGTATATACATTTATATATTGCTTAATATACATTTATATATTGCTGTATATACATTTATATATTGCTTTATATACCATCCCAGTTATTCAATTTCACATACAATCATCGTTTAAGTCAGTTAAATATTTAAAAAATCAGATCAGTAAATATAATTTTCAAGTAAGTCAAGATTAGAAGGGGATTTGAGTATCAATTTGAAGTGTCTACAACATGAACATCATAATTTTGCTTATTATTCCCCTTTGTTTTGTTTTTTTTATCATCGAAGTAACGTAACAAGTGATGATCATCCAACTCAATACAAGTTCCCTTCTGTGCAGGGCACGTAAATAACAACGTTAAATTGAATATAAGCATCATTTAAATTTACAAAAACAGATACAATGGACGTTTCGGGTTTCCCATTTAGCAACAATACAGGGTGAATGAAACATGTTTTTTTATTTATTCATCCTAACAACGCCACTACCACATGATTTCATTCGTCTGTAGTGTTTGACTCATACTGTTTTGTTGATAAAGGGGAAACCCGGAACGTCTATCTTATATGATTTCGTTTTTTACATTGAAGCTTACATTCAATTTCACATTGTTATTTATTTCTTCGAGCTTCGAGCAGCAACATTTACATTTATGCAAAGCACGGAAAATATTTTAAACGGTGAAGATAAGAATTTTATGATAAATAACTAGTCACCTTGACTTTCAATTTAAATTGTTTAAGCCAAAGATAGTATGCTCATTGCCATCCGGAATGATAAAGGATAAACACGTAAAACTCTATGTAACCATGATCGTTTATAGTCTGGTTAATACAGTTTAGTGAGAATTACTCATAAACGCAGATGGCAAAAAAACAATAACAAAGACCTGGGTGACGTCAACTTCGAACTATCTATAACACGATTACGTCACAGAAGTCATTGATACATATTTTAGCTTGAGTGGTCAGTCATGTTTTGTTATTGTTTTTAATCTCTCAAAGTTATGAGTAGTTCTCGCTAAATTGTATTAATCAGACCATAAACGTTAAAGGTTATGTATGCATTTAATGTTGGTCGTTTATAACAAAGATCTGCGTGACGTCAACATCGTTCTATCTATTGTCCGATTGATATCATTTAGTGAGAACTAATCACCAAGATGGCTGTCTTAAAACAATAACAAAGATGTGAGTGACGTCAATTTCGTTCCTTCTTTTGGAAAATGTGCAATCTACTTACGTTTCCAATTTTTCTTGAAAGTTATTCTAACACTGAAGCCTTCATCTTCGTTAGGAATAAAAAATTGAATTTGAGCTGCGTTTTGCTTGGCGGAGTATTTTCCAGTTGGGGCGTAGTCTCCGCAGAATTGAGCGTAACGATTGGTCATTGGTTGCACGTGATCTTCGTCACGTGGGAAGAAAGCGTCATCTACCTCCCACCCGTCCAATATCTAAGGTGAAAAGAAAATACAGAAGAAAAAAAGTAATGATAACTGATAAATAGGTCAAATTTGGATATCCCGTTAGCTCAGTTGGGTAGAGTATTCGCTTCATCACACTCAAAGGGACCAAGATCAAGTCCCGGGTGCAGTAGAGGTTTTTTCTGACCCCCCCCCCCCCTCCAGTCCACCCAGCAATGAATGGGTAGCTGAGTCTGTTATATTTGGCGGAAAGTACTTTGCGATAGACTAGCGTCCTATCCAAAGGATAACAAGCAATTGCTGTTGTCTGTTTCACGCTATAGAAACTGGGATGAACTCCTGCTTCATGAGCCTAATGGCTCTGAAAGGCTGCAAAACAAAAAGTTAGATCAATCTGATTTTTTTTTAAAGTTTAAAACAAACTTTTACGGTCATTAAAATTCCATATTGTATTTCATTTCGCGAAATATCAATGATGTGAACAAATCTATTGGTGCAATGCGTTAAACATCCACCAGCCATTGAAACGTGCCACCCGACTTGCACTTATTTGCAGGTCTGATAATCCATTGCCTTATGGACTTATTGTTGTAATTGAAATTTGAAAAACAGAAAAATACAATTTGTTGACCAATTTGACCCACCAAAACAGGAAAAATCGAACATTTCGAATGTCGAAAATTCTTTTTCTCTTATCATTTAAAACCTAGAAAAAGGCACAATTTCGATAATTTCGCAAAGCAAAACTTGAAAAAAAAATCGATGATTTCGAGACTGAAATTTTCAAAATGTATATCATCCGAAATATCAAATAATTTAAAATTTGACCAATTTGACCCACTAAACATTTCAAAAATCGAAAATTTCGGCGAAATCCCGAGTTTTAGAGTTTTTGCCAAAATTAGAGTTATCTAACTCGATCGATATAAATTTGAAGGACGAGTTTTCAGGCCAAATTTCTAAATATGCGTGTTTCGCAAGGGCACGGCCGTACTACTTGTGTGTGTCTATTCTTCTTTAATCCCCTCCTCACCACCCACAGCAAAATTGTCACATTCGTTAAGATGCAGCCAACATTTTTATCTTTCTGATTTCTTTTGTACATCACAATATTTGGACAAAACGGTTTACTATAGTTAAAGTATATTAGCACTGTGTTGATGAGCTCGTTTAGTAGAAAGAAGTGGCTATGAAACCGTCCTTAGGGCGGAGGAAGACTTTCGAAGCTGGGTTGACGAAATCAATTTGGAGGTGTAGCCTTATGCTATACTACATACTACTACTACTACTACTACTACTACTACTACTACTACTACTACTACTACTACTACTACTACTACTACTACTACTACTACTACTACTACTACAGTACTACTACTACTACTACTACTACTACTACTACTACTATTAATACTACTATTACTAACTACTACTACTACTACTACCACTACTACTACTACCACTACTACTCCTCCTCCTACTACTACTACTACTACTACTACTACTACTACTACTACTAATACTACTACTAGCAGAAAGAAATGTGTATAGCTAGAACTAACAGCTTTTGTGTTTGAGTGAAATAAATATAGTTTTGTATAAGTTGGATGTGAAGTTTTGGGGACAATCCGGAAAATGGCCGATATGGAGAGAGATAATTTACCTCTCTCCTTACAAGCCATTTCTAGAATTTTCCCCGAAAATCCACACCCACCCGACACAAAAATAGACTTTTCAACCTCAAACAAAAAAAAGTAACAAGTGCATTCTATACAGAATGTTGTTCGACAGAATGAGCTCGACAACACAGTGTTTTGTATTTATAGCTGCAATCAAAGTATTTCTTTACATTTTGTGATGTACAAGAGAAATCAAAGAGAACATTGTCGGTTGTATCGTATTGAATGTGCGGCTATGTGGTCTAGTGATATGATACTCCCTTTCCGATCTTAAGGTCCTGGGTTCGAGCCTCGCGCTCGGCACACAGTTGAGTCCTTGGAAAAGTCTCTATACTCACATTCTCTCACCGTACTCAGGTGTAAAATGAGTACCTGGCTGTTAACTACGTTGTCTTTGTCCGAAGAATTGTAATATCGCCTAGCAGGCGTCATGTCACGTCCTACATGTTAAATGTTGCTGTTGACCAGGGATCCCTTGTAAAGCGCTTTGAGCAGGTTTAGTGGATATTGTGCTATATAAAAGTTGTTTGTTTTTTTAATGTGACGATTTTCCTATAGTTGGTAGCGAGAGGGTTAATTTAACTTACGGCAACAGCAGCGCCATCCACACAGCTGACGTCGAAGGCAGAGAATTCAAAGACGACAACCCTATCAACGGGCGCTACCACGTATAACGAGCAGAACTTGGGGGCCCCGTTGGACACGAAGGAATAGAGACCCTCTTCTGTCTGTAACATTTGAGGTTGACATTCTGTTAGAGATGAATTAAAAGATAGATAAATTAACAAAAAATATCACGAGATTAACAATTGTTAAACATTTTTATTCTTTCGCTCCTATTACTGTGTCAGTGTACGACATAATCAGTCGGAAGGTGACTATTTTTATTTGCATTTTCTGAAAGAATATGCGACCCTTCGTCTCGAAACGGTATTATGTCGGAATGAATTGGACCCCGAAAAGTGACTTTAGAATTAAATTGATATAAATACCAATTTTTGAGCTTTGGCATTGTGAGAAGTTGTCTTCATTCTGTAACATAACAAATCGAAACAAACCCCAAGTTTCATGTTTTTGTCAATAAATTCAATTTTGTCACCCAAGTCATCCCGACATAATACCGTTTAGAGACAGTGAGTCACATGCTCCCCAGAGTATTTTAATCTTTATTTGAAGTAAATCGAATTATTTTTTATGATGTATGAGGAAGGTATCCAGCAACTTTTCTCAAATTTCATATTTATTCAACTTGACTAGCTGTAAAAATATATAGATAGAAGTGAAAGTAAGCTTTGATATTTCCGGAAGATGTACAAAAGGTTTGGTTTAATCATTTATGACAAGAATTCATTTTTTATAAAAATTGACCTTCTAACTAAACTTGGCAATATCTAAGTTCATATGATACAGCAGAACCAAGGATTGATGCGTTGACTGATTGACTGATTAATTTATTTAATGTTAGAATAATTGACCAATTGATAATGATGATAACATTGGGTGTCTAATTGCCACAATTGTAACAAATTGAAAACGAAACGAATATGTTTATGTTGTGTATATCGCACGCGTGAAGAGAGAAGAGGAAGAGAGAGAGAGAGAGAGAGAGAGAGAGAGAGAGAGAGAGAGAGAGGTGTGTGTGTGTGTGTGTGTGTTTTGTGTGTGAGAGAGAGAGAGAGAAAATAAGTAGGAGTGAAATATCTGTTCAATGTTATAGTTATCATATAACGTTATAACAAGTGTAACTAAATGACAAATTGCCATGTTTATAGACGATAAAGATCTATTATTATTATTATTATTATTATTATTATTATTATTATTATTATTATTATTATTATTATTATTATTATTATTATTATTATTATTATTATTATTATTATTATTATTATTATCATTATTATTATTATTATTATTATTATTATATTATTATTATTATTATTATTTATTATTATTATTATTATTATTATTATTATTATTATTATTATATTATTATTATATTATTATTATTATTAAACCTGTTCACCATCCGACTGATTTTGTCATTCACTGTAACAAATAGTAACTCGTAATGATATTTAGTTTACAATAAAAATTTGAAATTCCAAAATCTGGAGGTGCCAAAATGAGTCAATAAAATGTAGAATGAAATAAAGGGAGCA
>NC_088374.1:22988081-23030581 GCF_034508935.2 Berghia stephanieae | reverse complement strand
AAGCCTGGACCAGGCATGGAACCTAGAGAAGAACCCCATTCCCTAAACCCCCCCCCCCCCCACACCAAACACACATCCCCCCCCCCTTCCGCCCCCCACCAAATCTGAACCCCCAACCCTACTAAAACATCCTCGTCTTATTTTTAGCGCCAATCCCAAATTTAGCTACCAAATTACTTTTTTACATGGTTCCTTGGCTACAGGCGATCCCAGAGACCAAAACCTTTTCGGCTATACACCTGGTCCAACTAACTCCTGCTAACGAGCTTGATTGGTCTAACAAGTCGGCGTTGATTTTTGCGGGGGTGTCGAATTTTTGGGGGTCTGCTCTGCACGTTCAAGCCTTTAGGCGAAATTATGATCTCAGTACAACTGCACTCCATAAAAACTGCTTTTTGAAATGTGTGTGGTTTTGTGCGGCTACTGTGTTTGTTCTAGCTATTGTGTGGCACTCGCCTTCAGATAGGAAAGTCCTGGGATTGAAAGAAAAAAAAAAAGAAAAAAAAGACCTTTTATATAGATAGAATGCGCTTGGCTAAGAAGCTCATAACATTGCCATCCCGAAGTATAACGGACCAACATACAAAATTGTGTGTATCCATGAACGCTTATAGACGGGTTAATACAGTTCAGTGAGCATAACGCGGATGGCAAAATTCAATAACAAAGACATGAGTGACGTCATCTTCGAACTATCTATAGAGCAATATTCACTTCATGTTCTCTAAACGCTTTACGACCTCGACCGTCAGCAACACGTAACATCTAGATCGAGATATGATGCCTGTTAGGCGATTGATAGTACAATATTATTTTTCTACTGAGACAACGTTGTTAACGGATAGGTACTCATTTTACACCTGAGCACGATGAAAGAAAGTGAGTAAAAACCCTTTTCCAGGGACTCAACTATGCCCCGTGCGAGGTTCAAACCCAGGACCTTCCGATCCGAAAGCGATTGGCATACCACTAAAACACAAAGCCAAACACCAGCCAGGCAAATATTTTAAAGTTTGATATTTCGGAAATTGTGAACGTTTTTTTTTTATCATGTAGGTCATTTACAATATGAATAATTGAGCTTTCATATAGTGCAATATCCACTAAACGTGCTCAATTGATTTGCAAGGGATATTGGCTAACAGCAACATTTAACATGTAGGATGGGACATGATGACTGTTAGACGGTATTACAATTTTTTTTTCGGACAGAGACTGCGCTGCTTATGGCCATGTACTCATTTTACACCTCAGTTCGGTGAGAAAATGTGAGTAAAGAGTCTTATCCAAGGATTCAACTATTCGTAGAGCTAGGCTCGAGCGCAGGACCTTCCGATCCGAATCCTGTGTCATACCACTAGACCACATAGCCGCACATTGACCCGGGAACATGGAAAAAATGATATAGATCGCTCTCATTCCAAAATAAGCCCCGGGTCATTTCATTACTATTTCAAGCGATTGTGTGTGTGATATTCCTAACTACCTGATGACACGACAAGACCGCGCGATCAACGCTCGTGAAGCGATATGTATTGGTGTTATGTCATTAGATAAAATACTCATAACATCTGCAGGTGGTTATAACGTACCAAAACACAAAGCTATGTGTAACTATGTGTAACGTTATACTTCCGGATGGCAATGTTGTGACGTTTATTGACCAAGAGAATTATTCATAACCATGGATGGCAAAAATAAAAAAAAACGATAACAAAAACATGAGTGACGTCATCTTTAATTTATCTATCGTCTCACATTGGGCTTGGGGCTTGTCTTTTGATGTCATTTATAGATTTATGCACCGTCAAGGAGTTGTCATAGTTAACTTAGAGAACGACACAAGGACCTTAGCCATCGTTAACTTATCGCCTGACACTAGGACCGTAGCCATCGTTAACTTATATCCTGACACTATGACCGTAGCCATCGTTAACTTATATCCTGACACTAGGACCGTAGCCATCGTTAACTTATAGCCTGACACTAGGACCGTGGCCATCGTTAACGTATAGCCTGACACTAGGACCGTGGCCATCGTTAACGTATAGCCTGACACTAGGACCGTAGCCATCGTTAACTTATAGCCTGACACAAGGGCCGTAGCCATCGTTAACTTAAGCCTGACACTAGGACTGTAGCCATCGTTAAATTATAGCCTGACACTAGGACCGTAGCCATCGTTAACTTATAGCCTGACACAAGGACCGTAGCCATCGTTAACTTAAAGCCTGACACTAGGACCGTAGCCATCGTTAAATTATAACCTGACGCTAGGACCGTTGTCATTGTTAAATTATAGCCTGACACTAGGACCGTAGCCATCGTTAACATATAGCCTGACACTAGGACCGTAGCCATCGTTAACTTATATCCTGACACTAGGACCGTAGCCATCGTTAACTTATCGCCTAACACTAGGACCTAAAAAGACTTATATGTTGACGTCACTTTTAGCTTTGTGCAGCGTAAGTGAGTTGTTAGCAGAGCTCAAGGAAACAAATGTTAAAGGATTGAATACAACTCACGGTGTGTTTTCTCTTGTGACGAAAGACTTGTCTTTTGACGTCATTTTTTTGTGGTCAGTGTCAGGCTATGCGTTTACAACTATAGATAGTTGGAAGTTGACGTCACTCAGGTCTTTTTATTGTTTTTTTCCATCCGCTTTTATGAGTAATTATCACTAAACCGTATTACCTGACTATAAAAGTTCATGCTTACAAACAGTTTTGTGTGTTGGTCCGTTATACTTCCGGATGGCAATGTTGTGAGCTTCTTAGCCAAGCGCATACTATCTATATGTTAACGAATGCTACGGGCAGGTTGATATTTTGGAATGTTTTCTTTTTTTTTCTTGTATTTTTCGTTATTGCATTGCCTGGCACTTTTCAAATTCATTTTCTCAAATGTTTATTTTACACCAGTGATTGCTGCCTAATTTGTGACCCACCGTCTCAAAACGTTATTATGCCCGGATGAACAACTTGTTGTAAATTCGATTTATAGGCCAAATGGGAGCGATCTACATTCATGCTTTTGTCCAACCAGGCCATCAATCACATGATTTTTTTTGTTGCTGTCCAATGGTTGGATATTTCTTAACAAAAGTGAACACGCTGCTTTGTTTACAAATGTTATAAACATACCCATGTGTCAAGCTGAATCAAATGACCAATCGTGATGTTAGATATTTAAAAAGCTGTGAACACTTTTACTAAGTTGGTCACTTCGTAGCCATCGTTATGTTATAGCCTGATACTGAAATCCAAAAGGACTGGCAGTTTGGCGTCATTATTTGGTTTTTGCACCGCTTAGTGAGTTGTCGTTAATAGAGCTCATGGAAACAAGTTATTTCATTGGTTGAACTATTAAATAGAACTCACGATTTGTTTCCTTTTGTGGCCAAAGACTGGCCTTTTGACGCCATGTTTTGGTCATTATCAGGCCATAACTCCACGAAGGCCACGGTCACTTTGAGTACACTTTGCAATGTGGCCAATGACCTCGAGCACATGGAAAGTTAATATAGATCGTGCCCATTATGAAACGGTTTGATTTCTATTTCTAACAGTGGATAGGACTTAATATTGGTTAAATACGATGCAATAGTCTGATGTCACGCCTCCAGGCAACGGCGGTCATCTTGGTTCTAAACATAGAAAATGGTTCGGACTTTTCATATGTCTTGTGATCAGAATATGTAAAAGTCAAAACATGATCAAATTTATGTCTTTTTTCCCTCTGGATAAGCTTTTATACTCACCGGGGAAATATTTCATACGGGCGTACGCCATTGTTCCGATAGTTTAGAGCCAGTGTTACTAAGTTACCATGCGTCATTAGGAAGGAAGTGACGTTACGACTATTTAATTCTATTACGAAAGACTCCGATGTCATTAGCCATGTCAGTTTATTTCAAATGTCACTTTAAAAAAAGATTAAGATTTTATATAGCGCAATATCCACTAAATTTGCTCAAAGCGTTTTACAAAGGGTCCCTGGCAATCACCAACAATTAACATGCAGGACGGGAATGACGCCTTTTATGCGATATTCTATGTTTTTCGGAATAGGTACTTATTTTACACCTGAGTACGGTAAGAAGATGTGAGTAAAGAGCCTTTTCTTGTATCACAGGAATCCCGACAGCTCACTTCACAAGCAGGGAGTTCAAGGTCGATCCCATGTGAAATCGATCTTTTGTTTTTGTTTTTCTGAACTTCCCCTAGCCACCCCATCCATATCCACCCAGATGTGATTTGGGTTCCTGGTTGTTCAATCTGAAGGAAAGTACTTTGGAATAAACTAACGTCCTATCTAAATGTTAGCAAGCAATTAATTGTTACTTCTTTCCAATTCACGCTATAGAGATCAGGATAAACTCTAGCTCTCTGGGCCTGATGAAGACTTACTACTTACTGTATTTGATATCCCAAACGACTCTGTAACACGAAAGTAGGCTCATCGACTGTGTAGGGGATAGGCGTGGTTCAATTTTGTCGATTTTGGTGCCCGATACCAAACTTGAATTATTTAGATTTTTTGGTACTTTAACTATACACGTTTCGATTTCAACCATTTATTCCGGTGAAAAAATAATAATTTTAAAACGATTTTTATAACTCCTATGATTATACAATGTTCATCAAAAGGACACCAAAAACGCCAACTTCTTAGCAACAAAAGTTTCTTTCAAGTTATTATCCACATGTTATACATCATTAGAAAGCTTAGAGAATATCTGAAATTATATTATCGAGTATGAAAAACAATAGATAGGTAGATAACCACGCCCCTCGGACACTCGTCATAATGTAAACAATCACAGTGATTGATAGACCTAGCAAACTACACAGATTTTACTATCGATGGTATGTGTTTAAGTAAAATAACCATCCTATCGCTTGAACAGTAGAACTAACACAGAAAAATATGTGTAAATTTAAACGTTCATAATCTGATCGAGAAAATCGTGTGATAACTTGTCACCCATTTGGCGGTATAAAAACAATAACAACCATCAGAGAGAGGTCGATTTCATTCACATTACTGTTTATAAACAACCAACAATGTTTGTCCGAGCACGTGTGAGGGTGTGTCAAAAATCTACTGGTTAATTATCTCCAGCATTTGATAATTCCTGTTTTGAATCAGGGTAGGTCCATCTACTTTCTTTATGCGATTTTCGTAACGATTCTGTAACACGAACGTGAGATCAACGGGCGTGAATTGATGTGATGTGCATTGAGCCTCGAATATCGACGGCATAGCATGCATAGTTGGTAGAACCGTAGCCATCGTTATGTTATAGCCTGATACTGAACTTAGCCATTGTTATGTTATAGCCTGATACTGAACTGAGCCATTGTTATGTTAAAGCCTGATACTGAACTGAGCCATTGTTATGTTATAGCCTGATACTGAACTTAGCCATTGTTATGTTAAAGCCTGATACTGAAATCCAAAAGGACTGGTAGTTTGACGTCATTATTATTTGGTTTTTGCACCGCCTTGTGAGTTGTTGTTTAGTAGAGCTCATCGAAACAAGTTATTTCATTGGTTGAACTATTGAATACAACTCACGATTTGTTTTCTTTTGTGGCAAAAGACTGGCATTTTGACGTCATTTTTTGGTCAGTATCAGGCCATAACTTTACGAACGCCACGGTATAACACTCGCTTTACTAGTAAAATGACCGAGTTCGATCGTAGCCATCGTTAACTTATTGCCTAACACTGACCAAAAAGATGACGTCAAAATGCCAGTCTTTGGCCACAAAAGAAAACAAGTCGTGATGTGTATTCAATAGTTCAACCAATGGGACCACTTGTTTCCATGAGTACTACAAACTACAACTCACCTAGGCGGTGCAAAAACCAAATAATGACGTCAAAATGCCGGTCTTTTTGGGTTTCAGTGTCAGGCTATAACTTAACGATGGCTATGGTTCGATCGTAGCCATCGTTAACATATAGTCTGACACTAGAATCCTCTAGGACTGGCAGTTTGACGTCATTTTTTTTAGGTTTGTGTAGTATCTAGTGAGTTGTCGTTAGTAGAGCTCAAGGAAACAAGCGGTCCCATTGGTTGAAATATTGAATACAACTTACGATTTGTTTTCTTTTGTGGCAAAAGACTGGCATTTTGACGTCATGTTTTGGTCAGTGTCAGGCTATAACTATACGATGGCTACAGTTCGCTCCCAAGTGAAGTCGATATTTTTTCACAATCCTCTTATCCAACCAGCAGTAATACTCTTCAATAGTCGTAACGTCACTTCCCTCGTAATGACGCATGGTAACTTAGTAACTAGCTCTAAACTATAGGAACAATGGCGGACGCCCTTATGAAATATTTATCTGACGAGCATAAAAGCGTATCCAGAGGGGAAAAGCGTTATAAATCTGATCATGTTTTGACTTTTACGCATTCTGATCACAAGAGATATGAACATTTCTTGCTAGCGTGACAAATAAAAAGAACCAATTTTCTTTGTTTAGAACCAAGATGACCGACGTTGTTGGGCGACGTGACATCAGACTATTGAATCTAATTGGGATAGCAGGCGACGTGTACATGTTTGCAGGTCTGATACCGGAACCCATATAATGTATGGGCCTAGTTTAACATTGTTGTACTGGACAGTATTTTGAGTCATTAATTTTGAAATTCCCATTACAACAATGGGCCCATAAGGAATTGGGTTATCAGACCTGTAAATAGGTGGCATCGGTAGCTTGGTCTGAGAAATCTATCGGAATGAACTTTGAGATAGACAAGCGTCCTATATAAATGTTTAGCAGCTATTGCTACTTTCTAATTCACGCTATAGAAACCGGGAAAACTCCGACTCCGTAGGTCTAATGTCCGACTTACTTCATAGGCATCTGGTATTGCAAATGGCACCATAACACGAAAACCAGCTCACCGGCGTGAATTGCTATGCATTGAGAGCCAACAAAAAAAAGAGCCCGCCTTTAATGCATGATTAATCAATATCAATAGGGTTCAACAGTCATGACGTCACATCCTTTGTAATGACGCATAGTTCTAAATTATTGGAACAAGGGTGGACGCCATTATCTCCATCACCGCCCTTATGAAATACTTCTCCGACGAGCATAAAAGTGTATCCAGACGAGTAAATCATTATAAATCTTATCATGTTTTGACGTTAAAACATTCTGATCACATGGCATGTGGAACAGTTCAAGCCATCATGGAGAATAAAGAGTACTGAATTTCTTTGTATAAAACCAAGCTGCTGATTGCAGGGCGAACGTGACATCAGACTACTGAATCCTATTTCTATAGAAGGAACACAATTGCCGTCTCTCGGCTTTGTTATTGTTTTTAGACAACCATTTAAGTGATTACTTCTCAATAACGGAGATAGTATGCGCTTGGCTAAGACGCTCATAACATTGCCATCCGGAAGTATAACGGACCAACACACAAAACTGTGTGTATCCATGAACGTTTATAGTCTGGTCAATACAGTTCAGTGAGCATTACTCATAAACGCGGATGACAAAAAACAATAACAAAGACCTGAGTGACGTCATCTTCGAACTATCTATATAAATCAGACCATAAACGTTTAAGTTTGTGTGTGTGCTGGTACGATGGATCCGGCTGGTGGAAGTAGTGTTTTACTTAAACGAACAGAATTAAAAGTATCGCATCCGTAAACACTTCTTTCTTTCTTTCTTTTTTTTTTTTTGTTTTTTTTTTTTGTTTTTTGTTTTGCTTGTTTTGTTTTTGTGTTCGAGGAATAATCACATCGGTGATCCGTCTTTTTAAAAAACTTTTATCTCGGGGTCGACGTGTATTCAATTTGCAGGTCTGATAACCCAATATATTATGGGCCTCATTATTGTAATGGAAATCTCAAAAAAAATTTTTTTTAAAATAATACAAAATATTGTCTATTACAAGACTCATAGGCTGTTAGACCTGCATATATGAACATGTTGGTCGGGGTGATTTTGAACCTAAACTTTAAAAAAAAAAGAAAAAAAAGAACTGAATTGTGAGGGAGATTTCTCAAAAGCTGTTAAATCACATTTGCATCAATCTTTCTCTTCGTTGTAAAGCTTCTATTCTATTTTGGCATCCAGGAAGCAGTCGACATCTCTTTTTCTTCTGACCCCCGTATCCACCCAACTGTGATTGGGTAGCTGGATCCGTTAGATCTGTCGGAAAGTAGGTTTTTCGATAGACTATCGTCCTATCGAAAGGGTAGTAAGCAATTGATACTGTCCGCTTCAGGCTGTAGAAACCGGGATAAACTGCTGCTCCCCGAGCTCAATGTCTCTGAAGGACTACATTCCATTGGAATATTTATTGTTATTTATTTCTTCGCGCTTCAAGCATTGGTGACATCTCCATCAACGTTTACATATATGCAGGTCTGACATCCTAACACACTTATTGGCATAGTATAACAGTGTTGTAATGGACAATATTTTGACTCATTTTTTTTTTCTTTTTGATATTTCCATAATAACAATGAGCCCATAATTAATTGGGTTATCAGACCTGCAAACAAGTGCACGTCGACTATTGCTATTTATTTATTCGAGCTTTAAGCAGCAATACCTGCATTAAATCAACTCTCTCCTTATCAACTACAGGAACATCGTCACATTCGTTACGAAACAACCAACATTTTACTTATTCAAATTTCTCATGTACGTCATAAAATTTAAAGAAAACGAACAGTGTGTTGTAGAGCATGTTTTGCTAAAGAAATTGTGTATGGCAAGAAACGTTACTGCTATAGGGAATGAGATTACCATGATTGGAAGTCACCAGCGGAAAAGTTATTAGAGAGAGAACGTCATGTTGGTTGTGCGGCATGAGACACTTCACCGAAAGAGAGACGCATGCGCAAAACCATTTTGACGTTTTCTCTGTAAAGTGACGTCCAATCAAGGGACGCTACTCTTCCGCTAATCCCATTCCCTATTGTGTTTGAGTGATAAAAAATCAATCTATTTTTATGTTAGTCGGGTGTGAAGTTTTGGGGACAATCCTGAAAATGGCTGCTAAGGAGAGAGGTAAAGAACGCACACAGAGAAAAAACTCCCCAAATTTAAAGAAATGTCCATTCAAAACAAACACCATTCGATGACGTCGTTTCATACTAGTTCCCAGATCCACTGATGAGAGTAATTGGCACATGTTTTTTTCTGTAGATAGTATGTACTTGGCTAAGAAGCTCACGACATTGCCATCCGGAAGTATAACGGGCCACCACACAAAATGATGTGTAACCATGAACTTTTATAGTCTGGATGATATATTATGTGAGAATAGACGTGGATGGCAAAAAACAATTACAAAGACCCAAGTGGCGTCAACTTCGTTCTATCTATATAATAATAATAATAATAATAATAATAATAATAATAATAATAATAATAATATAATAATAATAATAATAATAATATAATAATAATGATAATAACAATAATAATAATAATAATAATAATAATAATAATAATAATAATAATAATAATAATAATAATAAATAATAATAATAATAATAATAATAATAATAATAATAATAATAATAATAATAATAATAATATTAATAATAATAATAATAATAATAATAATAATAATAATAATAATAATAATAATAATAATAATAATAATAATATATCTTTATTGTCCTTAAAAAAAGTGGCAATTTGCCATTTGGTTACACGTTTATAACAATACAATATTGACATAGACACACTCACACAGATGCACACTAGTAACATAGTAGTCATCGAAAAAAGAAAAAAAAAGGGGGGTAGTTATATTTTCTTCCCACTTTTATTTTTCTCACATGTATTGACCCGTACTCTTCAATGCTTAATGTATGACTAGGCTGGAAACTAAGCAGCGCTCGAGAGGCGTGTAGGAAGAAGACCAAACATACCATAGAGAAATTAATCTGTTGCACCCTACTCCTGTCACGTGATTCAATTTTCAACAAACGCCTTCCTACAGATGGATATGTACTGTTTTTTTCTTTCTTTTTTCAATGTGTTCAGTTTTGTTGAGATTTTTATATGTCTACTTGTATGTCATTGTATTGCATTTTTTTCAATTTATAGACATATGCGGCTATGTGGTCTAGTGGTATGACACTCGCTTTCTGATAGGAAGGTCCTGGGTTCGAGCCTCGCGCTCGGCGCATAGTTGAGTCCTTGAAAAAGGCTATTTACTCACCTTTCTCACCGTACTCAGGTGTAAAATGAGTACCTGGCCGTTAACAGCGTTGTCTTTGTCCGAAAAAGTGTAATATCGCCTAACAGGCGTCATGTCCCGTCCTACATGTTAAATGTTGCTGTTGACCAGGGACCCCTTGTAAAGCGTGTTGAGCACATTTGGTGGATATTGCCCTATATAAAGGCTCAATTTGTTTTATTTTTAAAAAATCATTTTCAGAAATGCATTAGTCTATGGCAAAAGTCAATGTAAAATTTCCAGAAATGGATACATTATAAAGTTCATCTTATCCTATCCTATCCTATCGGCCTATCCTATCTTATCCTATCCTTTCTTATTCTTTCCTATCCTATCCAATCCTATCCTATCTTTTCTTAAATCAGACATGGGTTCCTTTTACATGTTTTATAAAGGATAATGGATACTGTATTTTAATCAAATTAATTTTAATTTGATTTTCTGGTCCATCCACGAAATAATGCCTGTTTTAGACGATGGGTTGCATTCTTTTTTTAATTATGAATTCAACTCACATTATCAAAAGAGCCTCGACAAAATACTGCTTTGTGACGATATATCACGATTTCGCTATGGTATAATATAGATAGTATGCACTTGGCTAAGAAGCTCGCAACATTGCCATCCGGAAATATAACGGACAAACAC
Organism: Berghia stephanieae; assembly: GCF_034508935.2. Taxonomy (NCBI): domain Eukaryota; kingdom Metazoa; phylum Mollusca; class Gastropoda; order Nudibranchia; family Aeolidiidae; genus Berghia; species Berghia stephanieae. The sequence continues at coordinate 23,019,687 of NC_088374.1, read as the reverse complement.
ACAAAACTATGTGTAATCTTTTACATTTATAATCTGGTTAATACAGTTTAGTGAGAATTACTCATAAAAGTGGATGGCAAAATCAATAACAAAGATGTTATGAGCTTCTTAGCCAAGCGTATACTACCTATAGATTGTATTAAGTGAAGGTCACTCGCGATCCTACCCCCTCCCCCCCCCCCCCCACCTGAAAAAAAGAGAAAAAAATGTGACCCACCGTATCGAAGCGGTATTATGTCGGGATACACTCGGTAAGGGAAATTGAATTCATACCCACAAATATCCAACGTGGGTTTAATTTCTGTACGTTATGATGGAGTATAAAGACTAATTTCTTGCATTGCAAAAACTTCTAAACTCCAATTTCTCATCATTCTATCTCTAAATTCACTTTTTGGGGTCTGAATCATCCCCGACATATTACCGTTTTGAGACAGAGGGTCTCAAATGAGTCCTATCAGAAAACACAAAACTGGAATAATTGTGATCAGTTGATTTTGTGATATTTCTTGACTGTGTCTATCAGATTATGATGGATAGCTATCGAAAGCTAGCTATCGAGTCATTCCACTGACTGTTCTATGTGTGTTCTGGTTAGTCATTGTTGAAAGGAGGGGACTTGCTTGAATGTCAATCTCTTGAAGACCTGAGATGCACATTCCTCCCACCAAATCCAAGCATCAGTAACACACTTTATAGTCACCTGGAACAACTACAAAAGACGTCTAATTTCTACGTCATGGCACAAGACCGAAGGGCAAGAGCTCATGTAGTCGCTGGTTCGGATAAGTAAGTAAGTAAGTAAGTAAGAAGGGAGGGGAAACTAAAGTCCCTTGCAGTGACAAGAAGAACAGACATCATTTTCTATAATATCCGGATCATTGGTAGTGATTAATTTAAATTGAGCTTTTATATAGCGCAATATCCACTAAATGTGCTCAAAGAGCTTTACAAGGGGTCCCAGGTAAACAGCAACATTTAACATGTAGGACGGGACATGCCGCCTGTTAGGCGATATTACAATTTTTTAGACTAAGACAATAATGTTAACGGCCAGGTACTCGTTTTACACCTGAGTACGGTGAGAGAATGTGAGTAAAGAGTCTTTTCCAAGGACTCAACTATGAGCCGAGCGAGGCTCGAACCCAGGACCTTCCGATCCGAAAGCGAGTGTCATACCACTAAACCACATAGCCGCACAATAGCCGATTGAGTATTGATGCTTTGCTTTTGGTTAAATTACTCACAGCATCGCCAACTGTAACTGTGTCTGGAACCTTAAACGTTTTAAGATTCTATGCGCTTAGCTAAGAAACTCATTATATTGCCATCCGGAATTATAACGGACCAACACACAAAACTATGTGTAACCTTGGACGTTTAAAGTCTGGTTAATACAGATAAACCTACATTATAAAAACAAGCAATAACAAAGACCTGAGTGAAGTCAACTTCATTGGTTTTATATAGATAGTATGCGCTTGGCTAATAAGCTCATAACATTGCCATCCGGAAGCATAACGGACCAACACACAAAGCTGTGTGTATCCATGAACGCGAACGTTTATAGTCTGGTTAATACAGTTCAGTGAGCATTACTCATAAACGCGGATGGCAAAAAACCCAATAACAAAGACCTGAGTGACGTCATCTTCGAACTATCTATACTATGAATATGATGTCATTCAGGTCTTTGGGGTTTTTTTGCCATCCGCGTTTATGAGTAATTCTCACTAAACTGTATAGACCAGACTATAAAAACGTTCAAGGTTACACATCTTTTTTAGCCAAAAGCACAGCACCTATTGAATGTGACTCTTGTCTCCAAAAAATATATCAAAGTTTTGGAAATGACAGAGAGGAGGTTACTCTGGCAAACTTACAACATTTTCTCCCCACAAACAAGAGCCTCATGACTGTTTAACCCTCTCCTTACCACCTAAAGAAAAATCGTCACATTCGTTACGATGTAACCAACAATTTTCTTGTTCTGATTTCATTTTGTTGTTGTTAGAAATAGAAAAAAACTCGACACTGTGTTGCGGAGCTCATGCTTCTGAACAAAATATAGACTATACTCTTTAATATTCTGCTTGAAAAAATATGTTTGTGTTGGGTGAATGTGAAGTTTCGGGTCAAATTCTGAAAATAGCTGGTAAGGTGAGAGTTAACAGCCTGGGCCTTGTCAACCTTCAGATTCGATGAAACTTTGCCAAACTATACACTCTCCAAAGCGTCCTATCCAATGGGTATCAAGTCGTTGCTATTGTCAGTTTCACGCTACGAAACCGGGATAAACTCCGGCTCCATGGGCTTAATGGTCCTGAAGGACAACTTAATTAATATTATGATTTATCACGAACGAATGGACGAATCGATCTCCGGGAAACCATCAAGCACAACTCCAGACAGACTAGAGGACACGCAGATCAAATGACGATTCTCTCGTCGAGAGCGAATGCCCACTTCAACTCTCTCCCCTAACGGTGTTCTTGTAGACTATTCAATTTTATACCATCTGATTCAGAGTAATCTGACTGTGGCTGATTTTTTAATATATATTGTTTGATATCGCAGTGTAGCTCCAAGCGCCAAAGTACATGACATCTTTAACTCTCTCCTTACCAGCCGTTTTCAGGTTTTTCCCCAAACGTCACACCCAACTAACACACAAATATGTTTTTATCACTCAAACACAATAGCAGTAAGGTTCTTCCGATGCATAATTTCTTTAGCAAAACATGCTCTACAACACACTGTTCATTTTCTTTAAATTCTATGATGTACCTACATGATAAATTTGATTTAGAAAAATGTGGGTTGTATCGTAACGAATGTGACAATTTTCCTATAGTTGGTAAGGAGAGGGTTTATAAGAAATTCCCTTTATCCATAGGGGAAATTTGTCTCTAGGGATTATTCCAAGGGAAGACTGGAATAACCCAGGCAGTGCAGCGCCGCATATTGAGCTAGGGCGAGGTGACTTGCTCATGGCCACAGAAGGCAGCGGCGGGGGATAGAACTTGGTAACTTTTGGGTACGAAGCAAAGATCTTACCGCTGAGCCACGCTGCCCCTACATATCCTTCATCAATTTATATTTTATTTTTTTCTAATTCATTTTAAAATCAAATGTTGTTCGGTCCTCAAACTTAAGTTTTCTACAAAATGAAGTAGAAAATGTAAAAGAAGAAGAAGAAGAAGAAGAAGAAGAAGAAGAAAAAAAAAAGAAGAAGAAGAAGAAGAAGAAGAAGAAAATAATAATAAGAAGAAGAAGAGGAAGATACTCACCGAATCTTGCATCGCTCTTGTATACTGAAGCAACACACAAAGAAGGGCACATAAAGCTTTGACGTCATTAAGTCTATACGTCATCATATTTCGTGTACTAAAGTTAATGATGAGGTTGATGGTGAGATCAATTGGCCACGTAGATAAACAAACAACAGAACACTTGGATTATGGTAACTACGCTTGGATCTATCGCAGCTCTCCAATGCAGGGTTAGCGAGAAATACCTGTTGACAAAAAAAGTAATAATAATGATAAAAATATATGTAATTTGAATCAATTGTCAAATAAAAAAATATCTTACAGATAAAAAAGAATGAATGGAATGTGACTCGTGGTGTTAAAATGGTATGGTAAGTAGAATTCCTAGAGCAAAATGTCCAGAAAGTGCCCATGGATTGGCCATACCCTTCGGAAAGAACCCTTAATATAACCAAGAGGCAGGCCTTCGAATGGAACCCACAGGGCAAGAGGAAACGGGGTCGTCCAAAACAGTCATGGAGGAGAAGCCTTCATCAAGATTTGAGCGTCTCCAATCTTACCTGGAGTGAGGAGGCAAAGGTATGTATCAAGAACAGAAGAAGATAGAAGAGTGCTGTTGAGGCCCTATGCTCTTCCAGGAGCCCAGAGGCATAAGTCAAGTAAGTCAAGTAGAATTCGTGACGTAACATTTAACTGCATTCCGCTTCAAAACTCATTGGAATTATGTAATTCGGAAGATTAATAATAAATGAGTTATAATATAGGGAATGAGATTAGCGGAAGAGTAGTGTCCCTTGATCGGACGTCACCCATAGTCTGTGACGTCACCGGCAGAAAAGTTATTAGAGAGAGAATGTCATGTTGTTTGTGCGCATGGACGAGAGACGCATGCGCACAACCAACATGAGGGCTAGAGCTCAGGTGGTCGCTGGTTCGGATAAGTAAGTAAGTAAGTAAGTAAATCAAAACAGTCTGTTCCTGCTCATCCTCCTCCTCCTCCTCTTCTTCTTCTTCTTCTTCTTCTTCTTCTTCTTCTTCTTCTTCTTCTTCTTCTTCTTCTTCTTCTTCTTCTTCTTCTTCTTCTTCTTCTTCTTCTTCTTCTTCTTCTGCTTCTTCTTCCTCTCCTCCACCACCTCCTCCTCCTCCATTGTCTTGTTATCGAAGGAATTGTACACAAAAACCCAATAAGACCCATGTGAAACTACCACTGCCTAAATATAGACAATACATTAGATTATGATCATAATGTCGTGTGCTATTACAAACATATAACTATAATTTGACTTGTTCTTTGAAAAATTAACTTATCTTATCTTATAAAAAGCTGACTATAGGAAATATAATTTATACAAAATCTCAAATAGCTTTTATTACTCACAGACAGGTTTACACAACTTAGAATATAAGGAAGGAAATATAAATACGGAACTGCATAGTCTAACAATTCTTTCATCGAATACTGAAGTTATTGAAAATACGCTTCAACAGTCATGATGTCACTTCCCTCGTAATAACGCATGGTAACTTAGTAACGGGCTCTAAACTATCGGAACAATGGTGGACGCTCTTATGAAATATTTCTCCGACGAGAATAAAAGCGTATCCAGAGGAAAAAAAAAACATTATAAATCTGATCATGTTTTGACTTTTACACATTCTGATCACAAGACATATGAAAAGTTCTGGCCAGCATGAAGAATAAAAAGTACCGACTTTCTTTGTTTAGAACCCCGAAGGTCGCCGTTAAAGGGCGACATGACATCAGACTGTTGAATCCAATTGTTCATGATCAAATTAAAACACGTTCCCTTTTTGTTCTATTGATGTAATGGGTTTACTTACAATACTCACCACGTCGGCAAGCCAAATAAGAATGTAAATACATAAAACTGCGGGTAACATTTCACGTTTATAGATAGAACGAAAATGACGTCACTTAGGCATTTGTTATTGTTTTTGCCATCCGTGTTTATGTGTTGTTCTCACTAAACTGTATTAACCAGACTATAAACGTTTAAGGTTACACACAGTTTTGTGTATTGGTCCTTTAATTTCCTCATGGCAATGTTGTGAGCTTCTTAGCCAAGCGCATACTCTCTTAGCCTGATTGTGACAGTTTACTGAGATACAATCACCAGAAGTCTGTCTTTTAAAAAAAAAAACATAACAAAGAGGTTTGTTGCTTTTCTTGCGGGAAACATAGACGAATTTTGAAGTCCGTTATACACTGATAATTCGTGATAATGCGCTGTAGACAGTATGCGCTTGGGTAAGAATCTCACGACATTGCCATCCGAAAGTATAACGGACCAACACACAAAGCTATGTGCAACCATGAAATTTTATAGTCTGGATAATACAGTTAAGTGATAATTACTCATAAAGGTGGATGGCAAGAAACGATAACAAAGGCTCGATTGACGTCAACTTCATTCTATCTATAGCCTTGGCACTACAGTTTAGTGAGAATTAGTCATAAAGGTGGGTGGCAAAAAAAAAAAATATCAAGGTCATGAGTGACGTCAACTTCTTTCTATCTATAGTATTGTTGCCATTTATATATAAATATATTTTTTTATATCAAGATTACGAAAGAATTTAAGCAACAAAGCGCATAAGATATTGAAATAAATAAATAAACAATAAGAACTCTTTTATATGGAAAGATAAATCTGCACACAAGACGATATGAGATGTCTGATGTTATTTAAGAGTTATGATCCCTGACATGAAAAGGCAATAACAGTTGTCTGCTTTCATTCCTGGTGATAATTCACCCAATCATATAATGACAAGCAGCCCACGCCTCCTCCCCTCCCACCCCCCGCCCACCCCCGCCACACACACACACACACACACACACACACACACACCACCACCACCACCACCACCATCCCAAGTCTCCTCAAGAAATAAAAATGTTAGAAGTCATAAAACTGGGCAATCTCCAAATTATTTTCATTTCTAGTGAATTTATTTTGTTTCACTTGCTTAATGTTTTGGAAATTATTCTATCTATCTATCTATCTATCTATCTATCTATCTATCTATCTATCTATCTATCTATCTATCTATCTATCAATGGAAATTATTCTATATCACTCTATCTATATATATATATATATATATATATATATATATATATATATATATATACATATATATATATAAATATATATATGTATATATATATATATATATAATATATATATATATATATATATATATATAATATATATATATATTGATGAGTGTTAGTGGGTTCTTGTAGGTACGAGAGTGCTCGATAATTCAGGTTAGAGCATATAAAAATGAATAAATTCATTCACGTATTTTTAAGTCAAAACGAACGTTTCAATATCCTTCATTTCCTCAGTTGGCATTTATCAGTAGAATGGTGTTTCATTCGAGCTCGATAGACAAACTAGACCACAACATTTCATGGAAAATTATATCTAAAGCAACAGGATACACACAAACATCAAAACAATGTAGCTTATGCCTGGAAGAGAAATATACTATAATCAAACACCCTCATGAAGCCACACTCAACACGAAAAATGAGATTACAATACTTGTCCACATCGACGGAAGTACTTACTAATCAACTACAAACCTAACCACCTCAACAAGCAACAACACACAACAAACCAAAATCATGTAAAACACAGTAGACTGACTCCAACATTGTGGTAAATATTAAAATATATAATACTTAAAGATGTTTAGAATAAGGCCCCAGAATTTACTTGTTACTTTAAATGAAAAACAATTAACGATTTGTTTAAGATGAAATAAAAAGAAAGATGAAATTTGATTAAATGAGATGAATAGTGATTGTGGCAGTTACAAACAGAAATGTGAATATATTACGTAACTTATGATGATATAATATCAGGTTTGTAAGGTTACGTTTCCAGGCAGTTGAAAGGGATGGATTATTTATTCCTCCGACGGCGGCTAAGGTTTGTAAGATTCCACTTCCAGGCAGTTGGGAAGGGATCAATTATTTATTTCTTCGACAGCGGGTTTAGGTTTGATCCTTGATATGTTGAAGATTGCACTGTCAAAGGTAAAAGCTCCGGCCTCTTGATGGTGGAGATAAAATATCCACAAAGTACCAAAAGATAAAGATTTTCTAATATATCGATGTATGAGGAATGGAGATGTCCGTGCATAGATTTTAGAGAGAAGTGAGTGTAGAATGTTAGACCTATCAGCTTTTATAATAAGTGGCTACGTGACAGATTGTAGAACGAAAAGTATTCACTAATTAGAAATTAATTCGGGGGAAGGGTATTAAAAGAAAAATGATCTAATATTAGAAGGTAAAGTTTTTCTAAGCCTACCGAAATATAACTTGAATGAGATGAATTCAGTTATTATTTTTTTAAAAAATAATAAGACAATTGTGAACAATCCATACTGTGACAATAATAATAACTATAATAATATAATAATAATAATAATAATAATAATAATAATAATAATAATAATAATAATAATAATAATAATAACAACAATAATAATAATAATAATATTAATAATAATAATAATAATAATAATAATAATAATAATAATAATAATAATAATAATAATAATAATGATAATAATAATAAATAATAATAATAGTAAAATAATAATAATATAATAATAAAATAATAATAATAATAAATAATAATAATAATTAATAATAATAATAATAATAATAATAATAATAATATAATAATAATAATAATAATAATAATAATAATAATAATAATAATAATAATAATAATAATAATAATAATAATAATAATAATAATAATAATAATAATAAATAATAATAATAATAATAATAATAATAATAATAATAATAATAATAATAATAATAATAATAATAATAATAATAATATAATAATAATAATAATAATAATAATAATAATAATAATAATAATAATAATAATAATAATAATAATAACATAATAATAATACACTCCCCTAGGGTCCAATCAATGGCGAGACAAGAAAAGAAATGGCTAAAAAGGGCACACCTGTCGTACACATGTGTTGAGTTTTAAGGCTTCAGGGAGAGAATTTTTAGAGAGGCTCTTTAAAGCCTCCTTGTATTTTTGGGGCTTTTGGTCATATGTGTAAGTTAAAGAAGATACAGACCAAAACAAAGATCATGATTTTTCCAATCCAACATTTTCTCGGAGTTGCTATAGGGAATGAGATTAGCGGAAGAGTAGCGGCCCTTGATTGGAAGTCACGAGCGGAAAAGTTATTAGAGAGAACACGTCATGTTGGTTGTGCGGCATGAGACGTCACGGAATGAGAGACGCATGCGCAAAACCATTTTGACGTTCTCTCTGTAAGGTGACGTCCAATCAAGGGACGCTACTCTTCCGCTAATCGCATTCCCTATATGGAAGCTGATATAAACTCTAGGCTAAGGCTTGGCTAAGAAGTTGACAACATTGCCATCCGGAAGTATAACGGACCAACACACAAAACTGTTTGTAACCATGATCGTTTATAGTCAGGTGAATACAGTTTGATGAGAATTACTCATAAACACGGATGGCAAAAAACAATAACAAAGACCTGAGTTAAATCAACTTCGAACTATCTATATGTAAAAAGCTTGATACATTCCAAAACAAATGCTTGATCAGGATGCTGAGAACATTCTGGCCAACAACCATCTCAAACAGCGACTTGATGAAGAACCAGGGATAGAGCCTATGTGCAGCTATGTGGTCTAGTGGTATGACGCTCACTTTCGGATCGGAAGGTCCTGGGTTCGAGCCTCGCTCGGCGCATAGTTGAGTCCTTGGAGAAGACTCTTTACTCACAATCTATCACCGCACTCAGATGTAAAATGAGTACCTGGCCGTTAACAGCGTTGTCTTTGTCAGAATAAAATATGTAATATTGCCCAACTGGCGTCATGTCCCATCTTAAATGTTAAATGTTACTGTTGGTCAGGGATCTCTTGTAAAGCGCTTTGAGCTCGTTTAGTGGATATTGTGCCAAATAAAAACTCTTTAAAGAAAAAAAGCCTGTATCTCTTCTTGTAAAGAGAAAAAGATGGAGGTCGACTGGCCATGTCCTCAGAATGAACCGTGATGTTATACCAAGGCTGTCCTCAGATGGACCCCAAGAAGGGAGACCCTTGGAGACTTCGTGAAGGTCTCTGGAGCATGACATGAAGACCCAGAAGAGGACGTGGGGAGAGACATCAAAGATGGCAGCAAACCGTGATCATTGGAGATTTTCTGTGTCGGCATAATGTGTAACTGATGCACCAAGTGAGTAAGTAAATAAGTAAGTAAGTAGTAATAGTAGTAGTAGTAGTAGTAGTAGTAGTAGTAGTAGCAGTTGTTGTTGTTGTGTTGTGTAGTGTAGTAGTAGTAGTAGTAGTTGTAGTAGTCGTAGTAGTAGTAGTAGTAGTAGTAGTAGTAGTAGTAGTAGTAGTAGTAGTAGTACTATAGCTGTTATTTTTGTCGTTGTTGTTTTTGTTGTTTTTGTTTTTGCTGTTTTTGTTGTTCACGTGGATTTGGTGGTAGCAATAATTTTTAATGAAATATGTTTTCTATCAATCACAATTCCATAATCCTAAATAAGTGGAGAATGTAATGAAAGCACGTAAACCCTGCAAGACTATTGTAACGTTGATTTTAATTAATTGCGGGATAACCACATGTCCACACGTCACCGGATGTGATGTAATCATTGAACGGAAATGGTCGCTTTTTGTTTAAAGTTTGATAAGCAATATATGTCTTATTTGAAAGTGTAACGATTTGAAATATCGTTGTTATAATATCTTCTTCATCTTCCTACCTCTCTCTCTCTATCTCTCTCTCTCCCTCCCTCTCTCTCTCTCTCTCTCGCTTTCTCTTTGTCTCTAGCAAGTGAACGGAAATGGCTACGTTTGCTTAATTCTGATATATGCACTGTATTTCTTGAATGAGACGATATGACATATTTCTCTATGTATCGTTTGTTTTTGTTTTTAAGGGTTTTAAGGCGCATGCAACACATTAAGGTTGTATCAGCGCCAGTAAAAAGGAAGAAAATGGGATAGTAAAATGTTCTAGAATTACAAATAAAGCACCCAAGAAAAAGTAATACATAGGGGAATTGGGAACAGATAGGGATCAGATGTACATTCCAAGAGCACACTATCAAAGTACTTAGTTTGAGACCACCTCAGAGGAATACACTCAAATGCTTACATTATAAATTCAAAATAACAAATATAATAATACATAACAGAGAGATGATTTACAAGGAAAAAAATATCATCTCCCAAAACAATATTTGTTTGTTTCCCTCGACCATAGGAGGTCAAAAGACTGCAATCTCAACCCAGAACAAAGACAGACAATGTGGTAAACGTATATATGGGGGATAAAAAGACACTGTAAACGACCTCTTTGTCACACCATAGGAGGTCAGAAGACTGCAATCTCAACCCTGAACAAAGACAAGACATAGGGTAAAACGTATCTATGGGAATAAAAGACACTGTAAACGACCTCTTTGTCCACCATAGGAGGTCAGAAGACTGCAATCTCAACCCAGAACAAAGACAAGACAACGTGGTAAAACGTATCTCCAAACAGGACAAAACCAATTAATCTCAATCCAAGACAAAGACAGAAAGCATATTGGAAAACAGATATAAGGGGATAGAAGACACAATATTTACCCCCCTGCCCACTATTGGGAGGTTCGCTATGTATCTATAATATTCCTTCACTCTCTCTCTCTCTCTCTCTCTCTCTCTCTCTCTCTCTCTCTCTCTCTCTTTCCATCTTGTTTCCCGAAAGGAAATTACCATGTTTGTTTAATATCTGCCAATTTACGATCATCGACTGATAAAACGAAGCTTACAACTATAAGTAATTATGATTATACATTTTATGGCGGATATTTCTTATGTGGAATGACCTGTCCAGAACGATAAGAGAAGCAAAATATATTGATAGTTTTAAATTATTGTTAAGCACTAACTTTTTTTGTATATTTATTTAAACCGTCTATTGAGCATCCCACAGTCTGAGAGTCATCATCCATCGTGGCTTGTACTCTTGAACACGTTGCCGGTCAGCTGTCTCCACGAATCACGATCCTCTGCGGTGTGCATGAAATCTGTGTTGCTTTTACAATCACTTTTGGTCATTCTTAGGTTATTTACATATGTAATTCATTGTCTTCCTCTAGCTATCTTTCCTTCGATCATCCCAGATGTTACCAACTTTTCTATTCCGTCTCTTCTCTAAACATGTCCCAGAAACCGTAACTGCCTCTTTCTGACGGTTATCAATATTCTCACTTTTGCTCACCAGTATATCTAACATTTGCTGCATTTATAGAGTATGCCATTGTCTGCGTGTCTTATACCATTCATATTCTGCCCTCCATGACGTCACTTCCCTCGTAATGACGCATGGTAACTTAGTAACACTGGCTCTAAACTATCGGAACAATGGCGGACGCACATATAAAATATTTCCCCGGCGAGCATAAAAGCGTACCCAGAGGAAAAAAAACATAAATTTGATCATGTTTTGACTTTTACACATTCTGATCACATGGCATATGAAAAGTTCTAGCCACCATGAAGAATAAAAAGTAATGGTTTTCTTTGTTTAGAACCAAGATGGCCGCCGTTGCCGGGCGGCGTGACATCAGACTACTGAATCCAATTATTGTTATATCTATTCACCCCAACATCTACGACAATACGACACGCAATTAATAATACACCTAATTTAGAAATTGTGAACATTTTGAGATCTTTTGAATTATTCAAGCATACAATAAAGTAACAAAACAAGAGGAAAGATGAAGAAGAAGAAGAAGAAGAAGAAGAAGAAGAAGAAGAAGAAGAAGAAGAAGAAGAAGAAGAAGAAGAAGAACATCAAAGTGCTATTTAGAACATGTTTCAATCTTAGAATGAGTTATTTTAGTAAAGTTGGGTGATAGGAAACCCAATTAACGTGAATATTATTCTAATATACGTAAATATATATAATTATACTCCCCCCCCCCTCTCTCTCTCTCTCTCTCTCTCTCTCTCTCACTCCATCTCCCTCCTTCTCTCTCTCTCTCACTCCATCTCCCTCCTTCTCTCTCTTCTCTCTCCTCTCTCTTCTCTCTCTCTTCCTCTTCTCTCTCTCCCTATCTCTCTCTCCCTATCTCTCTCTCCCTATATCTCTCTCTCTATCTCTCTCTCTTACCCTCACACTCACGAAGTCTTAGGCTTGAGACTCGATTGGTTTCCTTTGCCAAGAAGAGAGTCATTTTAATTGATCAATAATACCTCATATCCAAAATAGTGTAAATGCTGCAGCTCGAAGCTCGAAGCTCGAAGAAATAAACCACGATGTTCTATCGAATGTAAGTTTTTATTTAATATACGAAAACAGATAAAATTGATGTGGCAGGTTTCCCCTTCATCAACAAAACACTACAGACGACTGAGATAATGTGGTTGATGAATCTTTCATCTGAACAACGCCACTACCACATTATTTCATTCATCTGTAGTGTTCCATTCATCCTGTTTTGTTGATAAAGGGGAAACCCGAAACGTTGAATTTATCTGTTTTCGTATATTAAATTGACGCTTACATTCAATTTCACATTGTTGTTTATGGCTAAAATATTGAATTTCTACGCGTTTGTGCGGCTATGTGGTTTAGTGATATGACAATCACTTTCGGATCGGATGGTCCCGGGTTCGAGCCTCGCTCGGCGCACAGTTGAGTCAGTCGTTGTAGAAGGCCCTTTACTGAAGTAGGCAGGTGTAAAATGAGTACCCTGTCGTTAACAACGTTGTCTTTATCGGAAAAAAATTGGTAATATCGTCTAAAATGCGCCAAGCCTCGTTCTATAGATAGTTCGAAGATGACGTCACTCAGGTCTTTGTTATTGATTTTTGCCATCCGCGATTATGAGTAATTCTCACTAAACTGTATTAACCAGACTATAAACGTTCATGATTACATCGTTTTGTGTGTTGGTCCGTTATACTTCCGGATGGCAATGTTATGAACTTCTTCGCCAGGCGCATACTATCTATAGATAGTTCGAAGATGACGTCACTCATGTCTTTATTATTGTTTTTTGCCATCCGCATTTATGTGTAAGTACTGACCGAGATCGATCGTGGCCTTTGTTTTGTTTATTTTTGTTTTTGTTTTGTTTTGTTCAGTTTTACAAGCGCGTGGGTGTCGTTAACACGATAAAACAAAACATTGTAACACGCCCAGCCAACCCAGACTCTAGGGACTCTCCGGATACAAAAGATTATGATGATTATAGATAGTATGCGCTTGGCTAAGAAGCTCATAACATTGCCATCCGGAAGTATAACGGACCAACACACAAAACTTTGTGTATCCATGAACGTTTATAGTCGGGTTAATACTGTTCAGTGAGCATTACTCATAAACGCGGATGTCAAAAAACAATAACAAAGGCCTGAGTGACGTCATCTTCGAACTATCTATAGGACGTCCCGTTTGGACAGTTTGTGGAACACTTGCTTCACAGGCAAAGGGACCGAGATCGATCGTGGCCTTTGTAAAGTTATGGCCTGACACTGACCAAAAAGTGAAGTCAAAAAGCCAGTCTTTTGCCACAAAAGAAAACAAATTGTGAGTTATATTCAATAGTTCAACTAATGAAATACCTTGTTTCCATGAGCACTACTAACGACAACTCACAAGACGCTACACAAACCTAAAAAAAATGACGTCAAACTGCCAGTCTTTGAAGATGTGTTCTTTCATAGGGTTAACCAATAATAACGATGGCACGTCTAGACACTGGGACCAAATAATGACGTCAAACTGCCAGTCCTTTTGGATTTCAGTATCAGGCTATAACATAACGATGGCTACGGATCGATCCCGTGTGCAGTCGAAAGTTTTTTCTAGCCCCCACTGTCCACCCAACAAATGTATAGATAGAATGGCTTCTGAAGATCTGCGAAAGTCTCTGCGTAGAATAAGCGTCCATTCACAAATGGATACAGAATGTTATTGTCATGTTCATCGCTATGAGAAAACGGGGATAAACTCTGGCTCACAGACTAGCCTATAGATAGTTCGAAGATGACGTCACTCAGGTCTTTGTTATTGATTTTTTGCCATCCGTGTTTATGAGTAATGCTCACTGAACTGTTTAACCTGACTATAAACGTTCATGGATACACACAGTTTTGTGTATTGGTCCGTTATACTTCCGGATGGCAATGTTGTGAACTCCTTGGCCAAGCGCATTCTATCTATAGATAGTTCGAAGATGACGTTACTCAGGCCTTTGTTATTGTTTTTGCCATCCGCGTTTGTGAGTTGTTCTCACTAAACTGTATTAACCAGACTATAAAAGTTCATGGTTACACAGAGTTTGTGTGTTGGTCCGTTATACTTCCGGATGGCAATATTGTGAACTCCTTGGCCAAGCGCATTCTATCTATAGATAGTTCGAAGATGACGTTACTCAGGCCTTTGTTATTGTTTTTGCCATCCGCGTTTGTGAGTTGTTGTCACTAATCTGTATTAACCCGACTATAAAAGTTCATGGCTACACAGAGTTTGTGTGTTGGTCCGTTATACTTCCGGATGGCAATGTTGTGAACTCCTTGACCAAGCGCATTCTATCTATAGATAGTTCGAAGATGACGTTACTCAGGCCTTTGTTATTGTTTTTGCCATCCGCGTTTGTGAGTTGTTGTCACTAATCTGTATTAACCCGACTATAAAAGTTCATGGCTACACGGAGTTTGTGTGTTGGTCCGTTATACTTCCGGATGGCAATATTGTGAACTCCTTGGCCAAGCGCATACTATCTATAGCTCTGATGGACTTTCTTTTAACTTTTTTTTTGTTTAATGTGTGTAGGTGTCGTCTACACGATCAAACAAAACATTGTAAAACGCCCAGCCAGCCCAGACTCAAGGGACTCTCCGGATACAAAAGAGTGACGAGTTTTTGATAATGATGAGTCAGGGACGTCCCTTTTGGTCAGTTTGTAGAACACTTGCTTCACAAGCAAATGTACCAAGATCGATCCCGGGTGCAGTCGAGATTTGTTTTTTCTTTTTCTTTTTTTTTTTTTTTTTTTTTTCTGACCCCGCACTGTCCACCCAATAGTGGTTGCGTAGTTGGGTCTGATGGACCTGGCGGAAAGTACTTTGCGATAGACTAGCGTCTAATCCAAAGGATAGCAAGCAACTGCTCCTGTTTGTTTCACGCTATAGAAACTGGGATAAACTCCGGCTCCACTAGCCTATGGCTCGAAAGGACTTTCTTTTTTATTTATCTTTCTTAACCTTCTCCTTACAACCATAAGAAAATCGTCCGATTCGTTACGATCCAACCAGCACTATTGTCATTCAGATTTCTTTTCTAAATAACAAAATTTAAAGAAAATGATATATTATAGCTATATAAACGTGGCACTGTGCTGTAGAGTTCATTTTGATGATCAATATTATGCATATAATGTAGTTGTTGCTCTTTTGTTTAAGTAAGAAAAAGAAAACAACTATTTTTCTGTTGTGTGGGTGGGAAATTTTGGGGAAAGCTCTGAAAATAACTGGTAAGGAGAGGGTTAAATGTAACGAGTAACACCTGTATTCTATTTCCTGTTCAGAAATATGAGCTCTGCAACAAAGTGTTGAGTTTTTATAGCTTAACTGTAACAAAAGAAATCAGAATAAGAATAATATTTGATGCATCGTAACGAATGTGACGATTTTCCTGTGGCTGGTAAGGAGAGGGTTAATCTGTGTAGGTGTCGTTTACAGGATAAAACAAAACAGTGTAAAACGCCCAGCCATCGATGACACTTGGTAAGGAGAGGGTTAATGTGTGTAGGCGTCGTTTACACAATAAAACAAAACAGTGTAAAACGCCCAGCCATCGATGACACTTGGTAAGGAGAGGGTTAATGTGTGTAGGCGTCGTTTACACGATAAAACAAAACAGTGTAAAACGCCCAGCCATCGATGACACTTGGTAAGGAGAGGGTTAATGTGTGTAGGTGTCGTTTACACGATAAAACAAAACAGTGTAAAACGCCCAGCCATCGATGACACTTGGTAAGGAGAGGGTTAATGTGTGTAGGCGTCGTTTACACGAGCCAATGGCTCTAAAGGACTTTCTTTTTACTTTTTGTTTTGTTTATCTTTCTCCATACCAGCGATTTTTCAGAATTATACCCGAAACTTCAAACTCACCCAACACAAAGATAGATATTTCAAACAGGTAGTAACGAGTAAGACCGGTATTCTATTTCCTGTTCAGAAAAATGTGACCCACCGTATCGAAGCGGTATTATGTCGGGATCCACTCGGTAAGGGGAATTGAATTCATAGCCACAAATATCCAACTTAGGTTTAATTTCTGTACGTTCTAGTGGAGTATAAAGACTATTTCTTGCTTCGCAAAATCTTCTAAGGTCCAATTTCTCATCAATCTATCTCTAAATTCACTCTTTGGGGGTTGAATCATCCCAACATATTACCGTTTTGACGGAGGGTCACAAATGAGCTCTGCAACAAAATGTTGAGTTTTTATAGCTATAATATAAACAATAGAAATCAGAATAAGAATAATATTTGATGCATCGTAACGAATGTGACGATTTTCCTGTGGCTGGTAAGGAGAGGGTTAATGTGTGTAGGTGTCGTTGACACGATAAAACAAAACAGTGTAAAACGCCCAGCCATCGATGACACTTGGTAAGAAGAGGGTTAATGTGTGTAGGTGTCGTTGACACGATAAAACAAAACAGTGTAAAACGCCCAGCCATCGATGACACTTGGGACTCTCGGGAGACAACAAGAGTGACGAGTGTTTGATTATGATGAGTATGGGGCGTCCCGTTTGTACAGTTGGTAGAGCACTCTCTTCACAAGCAAAGGGACCAAGATCGACCCCGTGTGCAGTTGAAATTATTTTTTTCTTCTGACTCCCACTGTCCAACCAACAGTCGGATCTGAAAGACCTGGCGGAAAGTACTTTGCGATAGACTAGCGTCCAGTCAAAATGTATATCAAGCATGTCCGTTTCACGCTATAGAAACTGGGATAAACTCCGGCTTCACTAGCCTATAGATATCTCTGAAGGATTTTCTTTTTACTTTTTTTGTTTGTTTAGTGTGTGTAGGCGTCGTTTCAGCTTTTTTTTTATCTTACTCATTAGCAGGGACTTTTTTAGTCCTAGTGTTTTCATGATGTTTGCATTGCTTTCTTTGTTTGTCCACGGGATGCGTAAGATTTTTCTTTAGCATTTCATTTCGAAGGCGGTTATTCTCTTTTCTGATTCTTTGGTTATAGACCATGTCTCGCATCCATATATTGCAGTAGAAAAAATACAGGATGTTAGGATCTTCATTTTCAGTCTGACTTCCTAGCTCTTCCAGATTGCCATCATTTTGTTTAGTTTGTTGCTTGCAATTGCAAGTCTTCTCCTGATATCTGGTGCCGAATCTCCATTGGCTTCTATTTGTGCTCCAAGGTAAATGAAATTTGTAACATTTTCCAGTTGTTCTCCTTCTATTTCGACCTGAGCAGTGCTGCTTTTATCTGTGCTCATTATTTTCGTTTTCTTTGCGTTTAATAATAGGTCTTTGTCTTCACTATGTTTTTTTTTACCGATTTTACTAGTTTGTTGAGACCTGTTGATGTTGTTGACAATAGCGCCGTGTCGTCTGCATATCGTAGGTCAGAGATCTTCCTGCCATTTATCTTCACGGCACTGTATTCTTCATCTTTTTCTTCTGTCAATACATCACGCATTATTCTTTCGGTGTATAGGCTGAATAGTGAAGGAGAAAGGATGCACCAACTCAATTACTTTGGGCACCTGAAAAGACACGACACACTAGAGAGAGATGTACTGGAGGGCATGGCGGAGGGCAAAAGAGGCAGAGGAAGACCACAAAGATGATGGCAACAGGATATACAAGAATGGCTCAACAACGGCGTGATGGAATGTGGCAGATGGGCACAAGACAGAGACTTCTTCCGAAGGACTGTGTGGGAGGCTACGTCCAAGTGATATGCCACAGAGAGAGAGAGAGAGAGAGAGAGAGAGAGAGAGGCGTGGTTAACCCTCTACACACCAGCAATTTTAAGGATTCTCCCCAAAACTTCACACCCAACTATCACAAGAATAATATTTTTTATCACTCAAACACAATAAATAGCAGTAAACCTCTTCGGATGCATTATTTCTTTTACAAAACATGCTCCACAACAGACTGTTCGTTTTCTTAAAACGAGAGATATTTTGAATAAGAAAAATGTGGGTTGTATCATAACGAATGCAACGATTTTCCTATAGATAGTATGCGCTTGGCTAAGAAGCTCATAACATTGCCATCCGGAAGTATAACGGACCAAAACACAAAACTGTGTGTATCCATGAAGATTTATAGTCAGGTTAATACAGTTCAGTGAGCATTACTCATAAACGCGCATGGCAAAAAAACAATAACAAAAACCTGAGTGACGTCAACTTCGAACTATCTATAGCGCAATATTCACTAAACATGCTCAAAGCGCTTTACAAGGGTTTCTGGCCAACAGCAACGCGTCCATAATATAAAACGAGACATGGCGCATGAATGAAGACATGACCATTTTTGTTTCCGACAAAGATAACTCTGTTAGCGACAGGGTACTCATTTTACACCTACCTACGTGAGTAATGGGCCTTTTACAAGGATTGACTCAACTGTGCGCCGATCCGAAAATGAGTGTCATACTACTAGACCACATAGACGTCATCTTCGAACTATCTATAGTTGATAAGGAGAGGGTTAACACGATAAAACAAAAACATTGTAAAACGCCCAGCCTACGATGTCACTAGGGACTCTCCGGATAGAGAAGGGAGACGAGTGGTTGATGATGATGAGTGCGGGGCGTGGAGATCAGTTCAGCCGGCCAGGACAAAATTGTTTAAATAAATTAAATAAATTGAGCTTTTATATAGCGCAGTATCCACTAAACGTGCTCAAAGCGTTTTACAAGGGATCCCTGGCCAACAGCAACATTTAACATTTAGGACGAGACATGACGCCTGTAAGGCGATATTATAATTTTTTTCGGACAGAGACAACGCTGTTAAGGGGCGGTTTGGGTCTTTTCAAAAAAAAAAATTTATTACCAATATTGGGCGGTTTTAATCACTCTGTATAGTCATTATAGGCTAAAAAACAACATTTATGGTAACAAATTTTAATTATATGTGTTGATACCCATTTTGAGACCTAATTTGGGGGTCTGACATCAAAAAATATAACAATCTTGTGGCAAACGTTCCACTAAAACCAATGAAGGAATGACCTCCATATTCTTCCCTCTTGTCAACATTGTATCATAGTGTCACCATAGAGAGATTTTACGGCTTTAGCTTATGGAATTTTTATTAGAACATTACAAAGTTGAGAATCAAAATGTTATGACAAAATTGATGTTAAAAAATCAGAATTAGGATTATAATTCAAAATTTACATATTTTATCAAAAAAATCTCTCTATGGTGACACAATACATTATCTCTGTGATAACTGTGGAAATTTTCAGACAATTTCATTGAATAGATTCTGAGAAACGTTTGACGCAGTATCCCATACCCTTAAAAATATGACATTTTGAGAAAATAGTAAAATAGCTTCCCGTTTTTTTACACTTTTCTTACTATATGTACCATTTTCATCTGTGTTTTTCATGCCTTTATAGTCTGCTTTAAGAATTTGGACTTCAATTATATTATTTCTAGGGTAATAAAATATCAATTTCCACCAAAATCTCAAAATCAATTTTTCGAAGGATTTTCCTAATAATTAGACCCAAACCGCCCCTTAACGACCAGGTACTCATTTTACACTTGAGTACGGTGAGAGAATGTGAGTAAAGAGCCTTTTCCAAGGACTCAACTATGCGCCGAGCGAGGCTCGAACCCAGGCCTTCCGATCCGAAAGCGAGTGCCATACAACTAGACCACATAGCCGCACATTGTAAAACATTGTAAAACGCCCAGCTGTCACTAGGGACCCTCCGGATAGAAAAGGGAGACGAGTGTTTGATAATGATGAGTGCGGGGCGTGGAGATCAGTTCAGCCTGCCGGGACAAAATCGTTTAAGGATGAATGAATTATCAATAGGGAATGAGATTAGCGGAAGAGTAGCGTCCCTTGATTGGACGTCAACCATAGTCTGTGTTATTAGAGAGAGAACGCCATGTTGGTTGTGCGCATGGTCACTCTTCCGCTAATCTCATTCCCTATAGGAGCAGAGTGAGGAAACGTAAGTTGTATCGTAACACCTCCATCGTTTACGGTTCAACAATCATTGAAAGTGTGTAAAAAGTCATATGGATGAATGAGAAAACGATGAATTATTGATACCATGCTTTTAAGGTAAATTAAATGCTCTGAACATCCGCCAGTCGGATAAGACATACTAACCCACAGGAATGTTAGTTACTTTTAACGTGTATAGATTATAGTCTGCGCTTGGCTAAGAAGCTCACAACCTTGTCATCCGGAAGTATAACGGACCAACAGACAAAACTGTGTGCAACCATGATCGTTTATAGGCTGGTCAAATACAGTTTAATGATAATTACTCATAATTGCGGGTGGCAAAAAACAATAACAAAGACATGAGTTACACAAACTTCGATCTATCTATATTCCGATTGATCTCGTTTGGTATGTATAAAAGACAAAACATGATCAGATTTATAAAGTTTATCTCCTCTGGATACACGTTTATGCTCGTCGGAGAAGTATTTCATAAGGGCGTCCGCCAATACGATTCAATAGTCTGATGTCACGCCCCCGGCAACGGCGGCCATCTTGGTTCTAAACAAAGAAAACCATTACTTTTTATTTTTCATGCTGGCTGGAACTTTTCATATGCCTTGAAATCAGAATGTGTAAAAGTCAAAACATGTTCAAATTTATGAGGTTTTTTTTTCCCCTCTGGATACGCTTTATGCTCGCCAGATAAATATTTTATACGGGCGTCCGCCATTGTTCCAATAGTTTAGAGACAGTGTTACTATGCGTCATTAGGAAGGAAGTGACGTCACGACTGTTGAGGAGTATTATCGACCCCCAAAATAGTGATTACACGTATGCTGTTGTCCACCTAATAATATTAATTGCGTTGGACACAACTAAGGGAGAGAATTTGAGATAAACGCATTTATCTTATCGATCAGTTGAATGTGGAAAAAAGGTGCGGGAGGAGAGGTGGGATGGTGGAGGGATGGGGGGGGGGGGGGGGTTAAAGGATGGGCAGAGTAGGGTGGGGACCCGTTGAAATGGAAATTTCAGATGAGTGATGGATGAAATATTATCATGAAGCGGAATGAAATTAATTAAAACTCTCGATCGAAGTGAATGGAGTGGGTGTAAGTGTAAGTGATGGTGGTGGTGGTTGGGGTGTGTGGGGAGTGTAAGGGGAAGTGTGGGGGTTGGGGTGTGTGTGTTGGGGTGTGTGGGGTGTGTGGGGAAGTGGGGAGGTTGGGGTGTGGGTTGTGTGTGGGGAAGTGGGGGGTTGGGGTGTGTGGGTTGTGTGTTGGGAAGTGGGTAGGGGGGGGGGGGTTGGGGTGTGTGGGTGAAGTCAGGGTTGCATGGCGAGAAGGATTGTTTTTAACAAAGTTTAAGTTGCCATTTACAAGTGTCAAAATTATATATTTTTTCCAATCTCGAACCGTTCTATTTGCCTCGTTCATTGATTTCTTTGTAAAATTGAGCTTTTATCTAGTGCAATATCCACGAAACGTGCTCAAAGCGCTTTACAAGGGGTCCCTGGCCAACAGCAACACGTAACATTTAGAACGGGACATGACGCCTGTTAGGCGATATTACATTTTATTTTTTGGACAAAGACAACGCTGTTAGCTGCCATGTACTCGTTTTTCACACCTGAGTACGGTGATTGAATGTGAGTAAAGAGTCTTCTCCAAGGACTCAACTATGCGCCGAGCGCGAATGCTCAAACCCAGGACCTTCCGATCCGAAGCGAGTGTCATACCACTTGACCACATAGCCGCAACGAAATCTGATATAACGATTAACCCTCTCCTTACCAGCCATTTTCAAGATTTTCCCTAAAAACTTCACATCCAACTAACACAAAGATATACATTTTTGTTTCACTTAAACTTAATGGATAGTAGATAGTAAAGTTCTTACGATACCTAATTTCTTTGGTAAAACATGCTCTACACCACACTATTCATTTTCTTTAAATTTTATGATGTATCTAAAAAGGAAATTTGAATTAGAAAAATGTTGGTTGTATCGTATGGCATGTGAAAAAAACAAACAAACAATAACAACAAAAAGCTGAGTGACGTCAATTTCGTTCTATCAATAAAAAAAAACGATAAGAAAAACAAAAAGGCTTCACACAAAAAAACAACAAAAAAAAAAAAAACACAAAAAACAACCCAATGAAAATAAAAACCACCTCAAAATAAATCAAAATAAGATGTTTTTAAAAAGGTCACCCTCTTTCTGGTCGGTTGAGAAAAGTGTATCGAGGCATTTTATCTTGCTAAATATTTTATATCTGTTTCTGCTACCCATTTCCACTGTGGATTCGTTGGCCCGAAGAGTAGAGTTGATAGCTCCAGAGGCTAAAATGAACTGTAAATGGAGACGAGGAACGTAGCGGCTGCTACTTCCGTATCATGTGGGGGGGGGGGGTGTTCAATGTCAAGTCGGCAAACATGACATTTGTGGATTGATGGTAGATATGTGTTTAAATAAAATACACACCATAACTTCTTCCCTGTGTGTCTTTTTTTCGAAACCCACCGAAACCCGACAAAACCTGACGAAACCCGACAAAGTTATGGGAAGTAGGTAGCATTGGGGAGTGAACCTGGGACTCAGTGAAGTGTACACCATTGGGGAGTGAACCTGGGACTGGGTTTCCTAAAAAAAGCAATTAGTGCTTTATTACGAAACCCGCCGAAACCCGCTGAAACCCGCCGAAACTCGGCAAAACCCGACAATATCCGGCAAAGTTATGGGAAGTAGACAACTGTGGGGAGTGAACCTGAGAATCAGGGAAGTGTACACCAGCCGGGAGTGAACCTGAGACTATGGTTATGGGCGGGTTTCGGTGGTTTTCGTAAAAAAAGACACACCCTTTCTCCCCGTTGTATCAATCTTATTTTACTTCCTTACTCACTTACTATCCAGCGTCCTCCTCATTGACGTTGGCTGGCCGCACTCTGCGATAATAATAATAATAAATGGCATTTATATAGTGCTTTACCCCGTTGTCACAGGCTCTAAGCGCTTTACAGTGATATAAAACAAAACATATTACAGTGAGACAAGTGTTAAGGAAACGTGATACGAATTCAATTTAACAACAACAAAATATGAAAATAATATTGCAACATTATGACGTAAAAAGATCAAACTTTAAGCGAGATGTGAACGTTGTCAACGAATCCGAGCATCTCACGTGTGACGGGAGAAAGTTCCAAAAATGGGGGGGCCGAAAATTGAAAAGACTGTTCACCTATTTTACGCAATGTCTTAGGTTTGATAAGGATTGAATGGTCATTGCTTGACCTCAAGTTTCTATTGGGGACATAATATGATGACAATGGGAGCGATCTATAAATAGTATGCGCTTGGCTAAGAAGCTCACAACAATGCCATCCGGAAGTAAAACGGACCAACACACAAAACTTTGTGTAACCATGAACTTTAATAGTCTTGATTATACAGTTTAGTGAGTATTATTCATAAACGCGGATGGTAAAAAACAATAACAAAGACCCGAGTGACGTCAACTTCATTCTATCTATATTTATGTTTTCGTCCAACCAGGTCATCAATCACATGATTTGTTGCCGACCAACGATTGGATATATCTTAACACATGTAAACACGCTGCTTTGTTTATGACAGTTGTAAACATACACATGTGTCAAGCTGAACAAAATGACCAATCGTGATGTTAGATATTTCGAAAGCTCTGAACACTTTTCACTATGTGGGTCATGTTGAGAACATTTTCCAATGTGACCAATGACCTCGCACATGGAATGTGAATATAGATAGTATGCGTTTGGCGAAGAAGCTCATAACATTGCCATCCGGAAGTACAACGGACCAACACACAAAACTGTGTGTATCCATGAACGTTAACAGTCGGGTTAATACAGTTCAGTGAGCATTACTCCTAAACGCGGATGGCAATAAACAATAACAAAGACCTGAGTGACGTCATCTTCGAACTATCAACACTTCCGAATGGCAATGTTGTGAGCTTCTTAGCCAAGCGCATACTAGCTATAGATAGTCCACGGCGCAGTACTACTGAGAAGAAGCACTTCGTTTACTGAAACGCATAATATCGTCAATACAAATCAAAACAAATAACGAAAAGGTCAATTTTGTTTCTACTTTCTGCTTGACTGACAAAACGCAGTTGGGTGATATTTACCTTAATGGCTGTGCGTGGCTTTGTGGTCTAGTGGTATGACACTCGCTTTCGGATCGGAAGGTCCTAGGTTCGAGCCTCGACTCGGTGCATAGTTGAGTACTCGGAAAAAGATTCTTCAGTCACATTCTCTACATACCAAGTGTAAATGAGTACCTGGCCGTCAACAGTGTTGTCTCTGTCCGAAAAAAGTTGATGGCTTTGCGTGGCTTTGTGGTCTAGTGGTATGACACTCGCTTTCGGATCGAAGGTCCTAGGTTCGAGCCTCGACTCGGTGCATAGTTGAGTACTCGGAAAAAGACTCTTCAGTCACATTCTCTCACCATACTCAAGTGTAAAATGAGTACCTGGCCGTCAACAGTGTTGTCTCTGTCCGAAAAAAAGTTGATGGCTTTGCGTGGCTTTGTGGTCTAGTGGTATGACACTCGCTTTCGGATCGGAAGGTCCTAGGTTCGAGCCTCGACTCGGTGCATAGTTGAGTACTCGGAAAAAGATTCTTCAGTCACATTCTCTCACCATACTCAAGTGTAAAATGAGTACCTGGCCGTCAACAGTGTTGTCTCTGTCCGAAAAAAAGTTATAATATCGCCTTACAGTCGTCGAGTCTTGTTCTAAATGTTAAATGTGGATGTTGGTCAGGGACTCCTTGTAAAGCCCTTTGAGCACGTTGAGTGGACATTGCACTTTCTAAAAGAAAAGCTCATTTAATGTCACGTCATAGCTCAGTTATTAGAGCACACGTTTCACACGTGAAAGGAGCGAGATCAATCCCGAGTGAAGTCAAGGTCATTTTGATTTATTTTCTGAACCCCTTGTCCACCCACATCATTAATTGGGTAGTTGGATCCGTTAGACCTGGCGGAAAATAGCTACTTTGCTCCTCTTCAATGGGTAGCGAGCAATTGCTATTTTTGGTTCCATGCTGTTGTTTTTTTTTTTGTTGTTTTTTTTTTTTTTTGTCTCTTTTTTTGTGGTTATTAAAGGTATCAGTTTATTTTTTGGTTTCATTGACAATTTATTTCCCACTTTCATGTATGATGTCATCAAATTGTGTGATTTATTTGCGAACCCCCCCCCCCCCCACACACACACACACATATAATCATTGGGATAGGGGGCTCAAGACATCTTGCAGACCATACATAATGATCCAGTATTTTTTTTCTCCTACTATGATAGTAAAATAGTGCACTTATTGTAAATGTGTCCAAAGTGCTTTACAATGGATCCCAAGCCAACAACAACACTTGACATGCACGATAAAACATGACATAACGCCTATGAAGCGATATTAAAAATGTATTTGTGTGACGAAGCTGTTTCTGTCCAGGCGCTCAGGATCTTGTACCTGTACTTGTGTTGTTATGATGTCTAGTCAGTGGTATGACACTCCTTCGGACTGGAAGGTCCTGGGTTCGAGTCCTGCTCTGGGCGATGCATAGTTGAGTCATTGGAAAATGCTTTTTTACACACATCCTCTCACTTTACTCAGGTGTGAAATGGGTACATGGTCATTGAAAGCCTTGTCTTTGTCTCAAAAACAAACCAAAAGAAAAGAAAAAAAAAATTCAAAGAACAAACAAAAAAATATGGCCATCATAATAAGCGCTACTGTTGCCAAAGAGCCCCTTGTTAAGCGCGTTGAGCATTTTTGATGGATATTTCTCTATATAACTGCTCCACGGACCCCTTTGTGAAGTGCTTTGAGAAATGTTGATGGAAACTGCCCTATATAAATGCTCATAAAAAAACAACAACTTTATTTACATCTGATTACGATGAAATATTGTGAGTAAAGACGAGTTAGGTTCCATTGACTCTCAACCCCCCCCCCCCCTCTTTCACACACACACACACACACGCGCGCGCGCGCACCCACGCACACACACAAACATACACTCTCCCTCAGAGAGTATCTCGAACTTTGGAAGATAAGTAAGAGACGGGTAAAAATCAATGGACATTCATATTAACTGATAGATAACCACGCCTCTCGGACAATCGTCATAATGTAAACAATGCCAGTGATTGGTTGACACAGCAAACTACACAAGTTTTACTACAGATGGTATGTGTTAAGTAAAATACCCACTGTTCTACCTCTTGATAAGTAGAATCAACACAGAAAACTATGTGTAAACTTAACCGTTTATAATATGATCGAGAAAATCGTGTGATAACTAG
The DNA here is from genome assembly GCF_034508935.2 of Berghia stephanieae. NCBI lineage: Eukaryota > Metazoa > Mollusca > Gastropoda > Nudibranchia > Aeolidiidae > Berghia > Berghia stephanieae. Next base: position 22,992,733 of record NC_088374.1, on the reverse strand, counting down.
TCACCCAATTGATCAAGTTGCAGGGTTGTACATGAAGACCAGCTTACTGACAGCTTTGAAATTAAGACTGGTGTCAAGCAGGGATGCTTGCTCTCTCCATTCCTGTTCATCCTTGCCATTGATTGGCTAATGAAGGAAACCTCCAAAGGGAGAAGAAATGGGATACAGTGGACCCCCTGGACACAGTTGGATGATCTGGATTTTGCAGATGATCTGGCTCTTTTGTCCCACACCCAGGACCAGATGCAAGCAAAAACCACAATTATAAACAGCCTCTCGGAATCAATTGGTCTAAGAATCACCCTGCAAAGTCAAAGGTCTTGAGGATAGGAACGCGTCAAAGGGAGCAGATCAAAGTAAAAGATCAGGAACTCGAAGATATAGACACTTTCTGCTATCTCGGAAGTATAATTGACAAGGATGGAGGCACGGAAGCAGAGGTGAAAGCACGAATAGGAAAGGCACAGGCTGCATTCACATCTTTGAACAGAGTTTGGAGAACTAAAGATATTTCCCTTCGACTAAAGCTAAGACTTTTCAACTCAAACGTGAAGTCTGTCCTACTGTATGGATGTGAAACTTGGAACGCATCACAGGCATGTATAAGGAGGGTACAGATTTTCGTAAACAGGTGCATGCGTAAGCTACTCAGAATAAAATGGATGGATAGAATAAAAAATGAAGAAGTATGGAAAAGAACACAGCAGAAACCAGTGGGAGAGGAAATAGGAAGAAGACGATGGAGATGGATTGGACACACGCTTAGAAAGAATGACTCAACTATAACAAAGAAAGTATTGGACTGGAACCCTCAGGGCAGAAGATCAAGGGGAAGGCCACGAGGAACATGAAGAAGAATTAAAGAAGCTGATATACAGAGAAGTGGTAAGACCTGGAATGAGATAAAAAAGTTGGCTCAGGATAGAGAAGGATGGAAACTGTTTGTCTGTGGCCTATACCCTGACCCAGGGTGAAAAAGGCAATGATGATGATGATGATGAATTGTCAATATAAAAAGAATAACAACGATCAGATAAAGGTCGAATTAGTTCACGTTATTGTTTATAAACACCAACTATGTTTGTCCGAGCACGTGTGAAGGTGTGTCACAAATTCCATGTTTTGATTGGTCAAAAATCTACTGGTTAATTGTTAGAAGTTAAGGGCTCACAAATTCAATAAATATGGGAGTGTTGGACATAAACAGAGCATCTGGTCGGCAGCGACAATAGATGGTTGAACAACTGTTAAGATGGTGGTAGCGGTTGTGGTGGTGGTGGTGGTAATGATGATGGCGGTTGTGGATGATGTGAAATTGAAAAGGAACAAGGAAAATAGGAAAAAGAAGAAGAAGAAGAAGAAGAAGAAGAAGAAGAAGAAGAAGAAGAAGAAGAAGAGGAAGAAGAGGAAGAAGGAGGAGTAGGTGGAGGAGGAGCATATAAATAAAGAAGAAAGAGTTATAATAATGACAATATTCAAATTATTCTAATATCAAAGAATTTTATTTTTAAAAAATCATTATTCCATACCTTAAATGGTCTACTATTGTCCTTACTCCCGTTACAATACGTTCGTCCAGACTGTGACCAGTTTAAAATGAGATGGGATTATCAATTCTTCTTCTTACTATTCTTCTTCTTCTTGTTATGATAGTAGATTGTGATCTATCGCATTGAATCGAGGCATTGTGGTGCTGTGGATAGATTTGTGTAGACGTCCTTCCCTTTGTCCTATCAATGCTGCTGTCTGGATATAACAAAAGAAAAAGAAAATAATTATAAAATAAACAATGATTATTAGTATAATTGGAATTTCGTAATATAAATGTGTGTTTTTTTTTTAAAGTAACAATTAGATAAAAACTTTGCGTTTGGTTAAGAAACACACAATATTGCCATTAGGAATAAATAATATATAAGAAGACGCTATATAAATATGCTTATTATTATTATTATTATTATTATTATTATTATTATTATTATTATTTATCATTATTATTTATTATTATATAACAGATCAACATACAAAACTATGTGTAATCTTAAACGTTTATACAGTCTGGTTAATGCAGTTTAGTGAGAAATATTCATATATATATATATATATATATATATATATATATATATATATATATATATATATTTACCCAAAACCGAAGGTTTATAGTCTGGTTAATACAGGTTATTGAGAATACGCTTCAATAGTCGTAACGTCACTTCCCTCGTAATGATTCATGGTATCTTGGTAACTGGCTCTAAAATGTCGGAACAATGGCGGACGCCCTTAAAAAATATTTCTCAGACGAGCATAAAAGCGTATCCAGAGGGCGAAAAACATTAAAAATCTGATCATGTTTTGATTTTTACACATTCTGATCACAAGACAAATGAAAGTTTTAGCCAGCATGAAGAATAAAAAGTAGTCTGATGTCACGCCGCCCGGCAACGGCGACCATCTTGGTTTTAAACAAAGAAAATCATTACTTTTTATTCTTCAAACTGGCTAGAACGTTTCATTCCCTTTTCATATGCCTTGTGATCTGAATGTGTGAAAGTCAAAACATGATCAAATTTATGTGGGTTTTTTTTTTCCTCTGGAAACGCTTTTATGCTCGCCGGAGAAATATTTCATACGGGCGTCCGCCATTGTTCTGATAGTTTAGAGCCAGTGTTACTAAGTTACCATGCGTCAATAGGAATGAAGTGACGCTACGACTGTTGAAGAGTATTATTTCTCCAACCGCCAACCAGGCTATCAACGTTCAAGTTTACACATAGTTTTGTTGGCAAATATTGAGGGTTTTATGGCTAAGCTCATAACATCAATAATAGAATGAACGGAATATGCATCAACAGTCGTAACGTCACTTCCCTCGTAATGACGCATGGTAACTTAGTAACACTGGCTCTAAACTATCGGAACAATGGCGGACGCCCTTATGAAATATTTCTCCGACGAGCATAAAAGCGTATCCAGAGGAAAGAAAAACATTATCAATCTTATCATGTTTTGACTTTTACACAATTTGATCACAAGACAAATGAAAAGTTCTCGCCAGCATGAAGAATAAAAAGTACCGATTTTCTTTGTTTAGAACCACGATGGCCGCCGTTGCTGGGCGACGTGACATCAGAAAATGGAATCCAATTGAGGCGAGTTATCCCTTTGTTAATGATTTTAGACAAGCCTTTTATGATTAGTTCTCACTAATTTATATCGGGCAGAATATAAACGTTTAAAATTACACAGTTTATATTTGTTGGAACATTATATCCGGTTGGTGGTTGTTGTGAATATTTTAACAAAACGCATAACATCAAATGTAAGTATGTGTTTAAGTAAGATACACACCATCTAACCGCCATCTCAGTCACTTCTTCCGATATTAAAACCCTATAACGAAGATGATGTTACTCGGGCCTTTTGTCATTGCGTTTTGCCATCCCAGTTTATGAGTAAATTCTCACTTTATAACTGTATTTTAAGCAGACTATAAAATTCATGGTTACACTAGTTAGTTTTGTGTGCCGTCCCGTCCGTTATACTTCCGGTTGCCAATGTTATCCATGCGCATAATATCTTAAGCCACTCCGGAAGTTTCCTTTTATATCCGGAAGACTGATCACCTGTCGGACACCAAATGGGTAAGTAGGATTTTCTATAAGGGCAATAGGCTTTGTAAAGCGCTTTTCTCATTTTAATTCCATCAGCATCTTGTGCTATAGATAGTTTGCGCTTGGCTAAGAAGCTCATAACATTGCCATACGGGAGTATAACGGACCAACACACAAAACTATGTGTATCCATGAACGTTTATAGTCTGATTAATACAGTTCAGTGAGCATTACTCATAAACGCGGATGGCAAAAAAAAAAAAAACAATAACAAGGACATGAGAGACGCCATCTTCGAACTATCTATAGATTTTCTTTGTTTAGAACAACGATGGCCGCCGTTGCTGGGAGACGTGACATCAGATAATTGAATCCAATTCTCACTAAACTATATAATTTAAACAGACTATAAATATTAAAAGCTACACATAGTTTTGTGCGTTGATCGGCTATACTTCCGGATGGTAATGTTGTGAGCTTCTTAGCCAAGCGCATATTATTTATATATAAATATATATATATATATATATATATATATATATATATATATATATATATATAATACAGATTGTCAATCACTTTTTTTGTGGCCCAAACGTTCGTTTCTGTTTCTCTTTACACGTCCTCGGTCGGCGTAATCCTTAATAATATACATAATATATATTTATATACATATAACGAAGTTGATATATATTAACAATAAACTATAAACATTAACAACTACACATAGTTTTGTGTACTGGTCCGTTATATTTACGGATGACAATGTTGTGATCTCCGCACAATATATATAGATAGAATGCGCTTGGCCAAGGAGTTCACAACATTGCCATCCGGAAGTATAACGGACCAACACACAAACTCTGTGTAACCATGAACTTTTATAGTCTGGTTAATACAATTTAGTGAGAAGAACTCACAAACGCGGATGGCAAAAACAATAACAAAGTCCTGAGTGACGCCATCTGCATACTATATTTATATATATAGATAGTATGCAGATGACGTCACTCAGGCCTTTGTTATGGTTTTTGCCAT
>NC_088374.1:22965581-22980581 GCF_034508935.2 Berghia stephanieae | reverse complement strand
ATACCTTTCGGGTAGGAAGCAAAGACCGTACCGATGAACAACGCTGCATCATAACCTACAATTGAGCATAATAATATGATATAGCGCAATATCCATGAAACGTTTTCAAGCGCTTTACAAACCTGTAAAATCTGTGTAGTTTGCTGTGTCTACTAATCACTGACATTGTTTACACGATGACGATTGTGCGAGAGGCGTGGTTATCTACCGGTTAATTTAATGTACGAAAACAAATAAAATAGACGTTTCGGGTTTCCCCTTCATCAACAAAACAGGGTGAAACACTTCAGACGAATGAAAGATAATTTGGTAGATGAATCATTCATCTTAACAACGCCACTACCACATTATCTCATTTGTCTGTAGTGTTTCATTCATCCTGTTTTGTTGATTAAAAGGGGAAACCCAAAACATCCATTTTAATCTGTTTTAGTACATTAAATTCAAGCTTACATTCGATTTCACGTTATTATTTATTTCTTCGAGCTTCGAGCAGCAACATTTACATTACCTACAATAGATAAATCACAACCCAAAGTATAGATAGTTCGAAGATGACGTCACACAGGTCTTTGTTATTGCTTTTTGCCATCCGCGTTTATGAGTAATGCTCACTCTACTGTATTAACCCGACTTTAAACGTTCATAGATACACACAGTTTTGTGTGTTGGTCCGTTATACTTCCGGATGGCAATGTTATGAGCTTCTTAGCCAAGCGCATACTATCTATAGATCGCGCTTCTTGGAAATCTTCTACAACCTTGAAAAAAATCTCATTATGAAATACAAAAAAAAATAAAAATAAATAATAATCATAAATAAATAAAAACTAAAAAAAAATAATAATATGAAGATGGTTTTATATTTTTGAATTTGTGACCCATCGCCTGTAAATGGTATTATGTCGGGATGACTAAAGATGTAGAAAATAGAATTTATAGCCAAAAAAACTTTTTGTTTATATAATTTTGTATGGAAGGAGAATGGATTCAGTATTTTTAGAACGTCAAAAACTGAGTATCTTTTCATATTTATAATAAGTTTGTCTTTAATTTGAATTTTTAGACTTTGGATCAACCAGACATGACAAATATAGGCATTCCGTTTTGAGACGCCGGGTGATATTTATTGTCAATATCAGATTTCAAGAAAATAATAATGTTTATTGGATATTTTGATATCTAACTAATTACATGTCGTATAATCCATTCACACATAAAATTACACCCCGCCCATTATCTTTAAAATAACAGGATTGTTTTTGTTTTTTTTTTTTGTTTTTTTTTTTGTTTTGTTTTTTATGGTTTTTTTTTTTTTGGTTTTTTTTTTGTTCATCTATTGGTTCTATTCTTTTTTAATTTTAATATTTGCTTGTTGACAAAATATGAATGAATCGAAATGAAAAATCAATATTTTTAAAACGTGGAAACGTGGAAACGTCCAACGACATTGTCAAAAACACAATTAGAGATACTGTACTGTGGATAGCTCATACGTGCGGCTATGTGGTCTTGTGGTATGACACTCGCTTTCGAATCGGAAGGTCCTGGGTTCGAGCCTCGCGCTCGTCGAATAGTTGAGTCCTTGGAAAAGGCTCTTTACGCACATTCTCTCACCGTACTCAGGTGTAAAATGAGTACCTGGCCGCCAACAGCGTTGTCTTAGTCCGAAAAATTGTAATATCGCCTAACAGGCGGCATGTCTCGTCCTACGTGTTAAATATTGCTGTTGACCAGGGACCCCTTGTAAAGCGCTTTGAGCACATTTAGTGGATATTGCTCTATATAAAGCTCAATTCTTTTTTTAAAGCTCAATACAGAAGAGTCACGCTCTTCCCGGCCAGGCGGAGTTGTCGTACCAGTAAGGTTGCGGGTTCAAACCCACATCACCGCCGCGGAATTTTTATTCTCTATTGTCTTCTGGCACTTTCCTACTCACTTCATCTCTTGTTGTTATAGATACGGCGTGATTGGCAAAGAAAAAACTCACAACATTGCCATCCGGAAGTATAAGGGACCAACACACCAAACTGTATGTATCCATGATCGTTTATAGTCGTTAATACAGTTCATTGAGAATTACTCATAAACGCGGATGGCAAAATACAATAACAAAGACCTGGGTGACGTTAACTTCGAACTAGCTATAGATAGATTAAATTAAGAAATTAAGGAACAGGCGCCAGTGTAAGATAAAGATCTGAACAAGACTCTATGAATGGTGCCAAACAAAGCAAGAAAATCAGAAAGTCTGAGGTTCGATCCCCAGTCGAGGTAGACTGATTTTTTGGGGGTTTTTATTTTCTTCTATTTTATTCTTCTTGCTTTGTCTGGCCCTTTTATACAAACTTTTTCAGATCTTTAGTAAAAAAAATATATTTAAGTAGCTCAGGTCACATAGATAGTATGCGCTTAGCTAAGAAACTCACAACATTGCCATCCGGAACTATATCAGAAACCAACACACACAACTATGTGTAATTTAAACTTTTATAGTCTGGTCAATAATGTTTTGTGAGAATTACTCATAAACGCGGATGAAAAAAAAACAAAAAAAAAACAAACAAACAAACAAAAAACAACAACAACAACAAAGACCCGAGTGACGTCAACTTCATTCTATCTATAGGCACATTGCTAGGATTAGGGGAATGAAAATAGCGAGGATGGATGATCTTTATTGACGATCACACTTGCCACCGCTCTGAACCAGATGATAAATTACACAAGGGATGTATCTACAACTACCAATGAGCGATTATATACTTCCAATGAGATTGGAACCAGTTTTTCGACATCGCAAAATTGTTCCCTTTTGAGCGTGGAGAACATGTGCATTGGAAGACGCAGTATAGAAAAGTTGCGCTTGGTTCAGAAGCTCACAACATTGCCATCCAGAAGACCAACACACAAAACTGTGTGTAACTATGAACTTTTATAGTCTGGTTAATACAGTTTAGTGAGAATTACTCACAATCATGGATGGCAAAAAAAAAAAAATGGCAAAGGTTCGAGTGACGTCAACTTCATTATATCTATATTTTCTCCCATTATCTTGTAGAGACAGCTCCAATCTTGAAAAATTTACTCTACCTTTTGGTAATCATTGAGGAATGAATGTTGAACCGTAGCCATCGTTAACATATAGCCTGGCACAAAAACCCCCAAAGACATGGCAGTTTGACGTCATTTTAAAGGTTTGTGTAGCATCTAGTGAGTTGTCGTTAGTAGAGCTCAAGGAAACAAGTTATTTCATTGGTTGAATTATTGAATACAACTCACGATTTGTTTTCTTTTTTGGCAAAAGACTGGCATTTTGACGTCATTTTTTGGTCAGTATCAGCGTAGCCATCGTTATGTTATAGCCTGATACTGAAATCCAAAAGGACTGGCAGTTTGACGTCATTATTTTGTTTTTGCACCGCCTCATGAGTTGTCGTTAGTAGAGCTCATGGAAACAAGTTATTTCATTGGTTGAACTATTGAATACAACTCACGATTTGTTTTCCTTTGTGGCAAAAGACAGGCATTTTGACGTCATTTTTGGTCAGTGTCAGCCATAACTTTACGAAGGCCACGGTGTCAGGTCATATCTTAAAGAAGGCTACGGTTGAACCCGGACGGCAGGACGGTGGGAGAATGTGAGCAAATAGCCTTTTCCAGGGACTCACACTATGGACCTCTCACAGCGGGATTCGAACCCTGGACTTTCCGGTCGAAAACCACTAGACCACATAACCGCAGAGAGCAGAGTTGTTTGCTAATATTATTATTATACAATATCCAAAAAAATACTTCTCACAAACACACACACATACACACACACAGATACACACAAACAAATATACACACGAACACAAGAAACAAACGCATGTGCGAGTTTGTTTGAGTGTCTTCGGGCGTGTGTGTCTGTGTGTGTGTTTGTGTGTTTGTGTCTGTGTGTCTGTGTGTGCGTGTGTTTGTATGTATATTGATTATATTTTTCAATTTCGAATCACTGAAAAACAGAGGTAATTAAATGAACGAGAATTTAATTGCCCAATTACTGTCAATATTCTCTTAAGTCATATCACTGTCAAATCCTGGGACCAGTTTGGGGGGGAGGGGGAGAAAGAGTGAGAGAGAGAGAGAGAGAGAGAGAGAGAGAGAGAGAGAGAGAGAGAGAGAGAGAGAGAGAGAGAGAGAGAGAGAGAGAGGGGGGTGAAGATCGAAATTAAAAAAAGCAAAGAATGAGACAAACAAACGAAAAAAGCCGCAAGAGAATAGATGGTGCATGAACTATGCCCAGCGACTTGCCGGAAGTAGGTATAATATATAGAAGGAACGTTGTTGATGTCACTCAGCTCTTTTTAAATTGATTTTAGGACAGTCTGTTAATGATTAGTTATAACTACACGGTAGCGATCCATATTTATGTTTTCGTCCAACCAAGTCATCAATCATGTGATTTGTTGCTGTCCAACGATTGGACATTTCTTAACAGATGTAAACACGCTGCTTTTTTAAAGAAAATTGTAAACATACCCATGTGTCAAGCTGAACACAACGACCAATCATGATATTAGATATTTCAAAATCTGTGAACACGTTTCACTATGTAGGTCACTTTGAGCACTCTTTGAAATGTGACCAATGACCTCAAGCACATGGAAGTGTAATATAGATCGTTCAAAGATGACGTCACTCAGGTCTTTGTTATGTTTTTTGCCACCCGCGTTTGTGAGTAATGCTCACTGAACTGTATTAACCCGACTATAAACGTTCATGGATACACACAGTTTTGTGTGTTGGTCAGTTATACTTCCGGATGGAATGTTATGAGCTTCTTAGCCAAGCGCATACTATCTATAGATCATGCCCATTCTACCAAACGGACTATAGACCTTCAAAAGTTGTGTGTATTGTTACGGTATGTCCAGCTGGTGAGTCATGTGAGTATTTTAATTAAACGCTTGTCATCAATAGACGTATCGCTCTGAGCGCAGCCATCGTTAACTTATATAGCCTGACACTGACCAAAAAATGACGTCAAAATGCCAGTCTTTTGCAACAACAGAAAACAAATCGTGAGTTGTATTCAATAGTTCAGCCAATGAAATAACTTGTTTCCATGAGTACTACTAACGACAACTCACTAGACGGTGCAAAAACCAAATAATGACGTCAAACTGCTAGTGCTTTTGGATTTCAGTATCAGGCTATAGATAGAATGCGCTTGGCCAAGGAGTTCACAACATTGCCATCCTGAAGTATAACGGACCAACACACGAACTCTGTGTAACCATGAACTTTTATAGTCTGGTTAATACAGTTTAGTGAGAACAACTCACAAACGCGGATGGCAAAAACAATAACAAAGGCCTGAGTGACGTCATCTTCGAACTATCTATAACATAACGATGGCTATGGCCTGACACTAACCAAAAAATGACGACAAGAGATACGTCTTTGGCCACAAAAGAAAACAAATCGTGAGTTGGATTCAATACGTCATCCAATGGAATCACTTCTTTTCTTTGAGTTTGACTAACGACAACTCACTAGACGCTACACTAACCTAAAAAGGACGTCAAACTGTAAGTCTTAGAAGGTTCTAGTGTCAGGCTACGGTCTCAGTCAGCGCGTGGCCTTAGTTAACTTATAGATAGTATGCGCTTGGCTAAGAAGCTCACAACATTGCCATCCGGAAGTATAACGGACCAATACACAAAACTGTGTATCCATGAACGTTTATAGTCAAGTTAATACAGTTCAGTGAGCATTACTCATAAACGCGGATGGCAAAAAACAATAAAAAAGATCTGAGTGACGTCATCTTCTAACTATCTATAGCTCGGCACTAGCCAAAATATGACGTTGAAAGACCAGTATTTAGCCAAAAAAGAAAACAAATCGTGAGTTGGATTCAATAGGTCAACCAATGAAATCACTTGTTTTCTTGAGCGCTACTTTACTAAAGACAACACACTAGGTGCTACACAAACCTAAACAATGAGGCTAAACTAAAAGTACTAGAGGGATCTAGTGTCAGGCTATAGATAGTTCGAAGTTGACGTCACTCTGGTCTTTGTTATTGCTTTTTGCCATCTGCGTTTATGAGTAATTCTCACTAAACTGTAGTAACCAGACTATAACAGTTCATGATTACACATAGTCTTGTGAGTTGGTCCGTTATATTTCCGGATGGCAAAGTTGTGAGCTTCTTAGCCAAGCGCATACTATCTATAAATTAACGATCGCTAGGTCCGACTATAAACCCCCAAAAGTACACAACGTTTTGTGTTTTGTTACGTTATAGATAGAACGAAGTTGGTGAAACTCAGGCCTTTTTTTACATTGTTTATTTGCTATCCATGTTAATGAGTAATTCTCAATTGACTGTATTAACCAGGCTATAAAAGTTCATTATTTCATATATAGTTTTGTGTCTTGGTCCGTTAATCTCTTGTGATAAGACACTTGCTTTCGGATTGGAAGGGCATGAGTTCGAGCCTCGCTCGGAGAATAGTTAGTTGAATCCTTGGAAAAGGCACTTTACGCACATTCTGTCATCGTACTCAGGTGTAATAGCCGCAGAAAAAGAAGAAGAAGAAGAAGAAGAAGAAGAAGAAGAAGAAGAAGAAGAAGAAAAGAAGAAGAAGAAGAAGAAGAAGAAGAAGAAGAAGAAGAAGAAGAAGGAGAAGAAGAAGAAGAAGAAGAAGAAGAAGAAGAAGAAGAAGAAGAAGAAGAAGAAGAAGAAGAAGAAGAAGAAGAAGAAGAAGAGAAGAAGGAGAAGAAGAAGAAGAAGAAGAGGAAGAAGAAGAAGAAAAAGAAGAAGAAGAAGAAGAAGAAGAAGAAGAAGAAGAAGAAGAAGAAGAAGAAGAAGAAGAAGAAGAAGAAGAAGATGATGATGATGATGACGATGATGATGATGATGATGATGATGATGATGATGATGATGATGATGATGATGATGATATGATGATGATGATGACGACGACGACGACGATAATGATGATGATTATAATGATAAACGTCGTCTCAATTTCATATTAAAAGAATTACAATACCACATCGATTGTTTTTATTCTGCACTTCAAGACTAAAATCGAAGATCCACACGATTTTAATCCGCCTCTCTCTTTCCCCTCTTTACTTCTATGACAACGGTAATGATTTCGCATTAACCAGTTCACTGCTAAACTAAGGAAATACACGTATTCAAAAAAATTTTAGCCACAATACTCGTCCTTCGAATATATCCATCGATTAAAATTATATGTTTTTAAAAAATCCCTTTATTCATCCCCAAGGGGAAATTTGTCTTTAGAGTCTATGTCAAGGAAAGACTGGAATAACCCAGGCTTTAGCCGCAGTACAGCGCCGCAACGTGAGCAAGCTAAGGCGAAGTGACTTGCTCAAGGTCATGCAACGCACGAGGCGGGTAGTCGAACCCGTTACCGTTTGGTTGCCCAATGATCCTCGTCTTGGTAAAACTATTAACCCTCTCCTTGCCATCTATAGATAGAATGCGCTTGGCCAAGGAGTTCACAACATTGCCATCCGGAAGTATAACGGACCAACACACAAAATTATGTGTAACCATGAACTTTTATAGATAGTTCGAAGATGACGTCATTCAGGCCTTTGTTATTGTTTTTTGCAATCCGCGTTATGAGTAATGCTCACTGAACTGTAGTAATCTGACTATAAACGTTCATGGATACACACAGTTTTGTGTGTTGGTCCGTTATACTTCCGGATGGCAATGTTATGAGCTTCTTAGCCAAGCGCATACTATCTATACTCTGGGTAATAGTTTAGTGAGAATTACTCATAAACGTGGATGGGAAAAGAAAAACAATAACAAAGGCTTGAGTGACGTCAACTTCATTCTATCTATATGAAAATCGTCACATTCATTACGATACAGCCAACATTTTTCTTATTCTGATTTCTTTCGTAGGATAATAATAAGATTTGAACAAACATGTTTGCTATAGTTGAAGTATATTAACACTGTCTTGAAGAGCTCGTTTAGCAGGAAAAAAAATGTTGAAAAAGTATAGCAAGATCTAACAGCTTTTGTGTTTGAGTGAAATAAATAGATTTTTGTACAGATTGGGTGCGAAGTTTTGGGGAAAATCAGAAAATTGGCCAGTAAACATGAAATTTCGCGAAGTTTTTATTTGAGTCCCGGGTTCTACCACTCAGAACTGAAAACGTTTGATATTGGGGAAGCCTGGAGGGATATTCGACAAACAGCCAACGGAATTTAAGCCAGGCTTCAGGAATGGCAATCAAAAGACAGTGGGGTGCCTCGAACCGTAGCTATCGTTAAGTTACAGCCTGACACTGAAATCCAAAATGACTGGCATTTTGACGTTATTTTTTGTTTTTTGCACCGCCTAGTGAGTTGTCGTTAGTAGTGCTCATGGAAACAATAAGTGGTCCCATTAGTTGAACTATTAAATACAACTCACGATTTGTTTTCTTTTGTGACCAAAGACTGGCATTTTGACGTCATTTTTTTTTTGTCAGTGTCAGACTATAAGTTAACGATGGCAACGCTCAAACCGACTACTGACAGGCCACGGCAGGACTGCTGCCAAGATGCACCGATAGGGTATGAGGGAGTCCGCCGACTGTCCCCACTGTCAGGGAACGCCAGAGGCAGCAGACCACATAATCTTACACTGCCCTGTGACGAGATTTGGCGGACGGTTTCGAGGCTGTCGTCCTCAACTGTGGTGACGAATTTAAAGACTGGCTGGAGACTTCCATTGTGGAGATATCGCCATACGCTACTACTAGAGTCCCGGGTTTGAAAGTTGTTGCCAATATGAGAATGCCATTCACATCGGTCGATATTTTAAAAGACAAGTCAAAGTGATACCAAAAGATAAAGATCTGAACAAAGTATGTATGGAACGTACCAGACAAACCAAGAAAGAAAATACAAGAAAAAAAAACAAACAACATCCCAAAAAAACACTCTACCTCGACTAGGGATCGAACCTTAGACCTTCTGATTACCCGTCCTACGTGCTATCATTACATCACATAGGCTTCAGATAGTTTTGGGGCAATTTTAATACCTATATTCTTCACAAGGTTTACGTACGCGTTTTAAGCTGTGAAGCCTCGCTTGCATCAAACAGCACATTCATTGAACACGCGCTTGCATCAAACAGCACATTCATTGAACACACGCTTGCATCAAACAGCACATTCATTGAACACACGCTTGCATCAAACAGCACATTCATTGAACACACGCTTGCATCAAACAGCACATTCATTGAACACACGCTTGCATCAAACAGCACATTCATTGAACACACGCTTGCATCAAACAGCACATTCATTGAACACACGCTTGCATCAAACAGCACATTCATTGAACACACGCTTGCATCAAACAGCACATTCATTGAACACACGCTTGCACCAAACAGCACATTCATTGAACACACGCTTGCATCAAACAGCACATTCATTGAACACACGCTTGCATCAAACAGCACATTCATTGAACACACGCTTGCATCAAACAGCACATTCATTGAACACACGCTTGCATCAAACAGCACATTCATTGAACACACGCTTGCATCAAACAGCACATTCATTGAACACACGCTTGCACCAAACAGCACATTCATTGAACACACGCTTGCATCAAACAGCACATTCATTGAACACACGCTTGCATCAAACAGCACATTCATTGAACACACGCTTGCATCAAGCAGCACATTCATTGAACACACGCTTGCATCAAACAGCACATTCATTGAACACACGCTTGCATCAAACAACACATACATTGAACACACACTTTCATCAAACAGCACATTCATTGAACACACGCTTGCATCAAGCAGCACATTCATTGAACACACACTTTCATCAAACAGCACATTCATTGAACACACGCTTGCATCAAGCAGCACATTCATTGAACACACACTTTCATCAAACAGCACATACATTGAACACACGCTTGCATCAAACAGCACATTCATTGAACACACGCTTGCATCAAGCAGCACATTCATTGAACACACGCTTGCATCAAACAGCACATACATTGAACACACACTTTCATCAAACAGCACATTCATTGAACACACGCTTGCATCAAGCAGCACATTCATTGAACACACACTTTCATCAAACAGCACATACATTGAACACACGCTTGCATCAAACAGCACATTCATTGAACACGAGAGAGCGAGGACGAAGCCATTTCAGTTGCTCAATTTAATTTTTTTTTTTTTTTTTTTGAAAATATCATATTAAGAAATTAAGGAGCAGGCACTGTTTTATAAGATAAAAACCTGTCAAAGTGTGTATGGAAGGTGCAAGTGTGTATGGAAGGTGCCAGAAAAACAAGAAAGAAAAATACAAGAAAAAATAAACCATCCCAAAAAATCAGTCGACCGTTAATCAGAAGGCCTAAGGTTCGATCCCCAGTCGAGCTAGACTGGTTTTTTGGGATGTTTCTTTCTTTTTTTTTCGTGTATTTTTCTTGCTTTGTCTGCCACCTTTCATACACACTTTGTTTAGATCTTTATCTTATAGGGAATGAGATTAGCGGAAGAGTAGCCTCCCTTGATTGGACGTCAGCTATAGTCTGTGACGTCACCGTCTCAAAGAGACACATGCGCACAACCAACATGACGTTCTCTCTCTAATAACTTTTCCGCCGGTGACGTCACAGACTATGGGTGACGTCCAATCAAGGGACGCTACTCTTCCGCTAATCCCATTCCCTATACTGGTACCTGCTCCTTAATTTCTTAAAGTGATACCAAACTACCAGAAAAGCTGTGGACTGTTAAAATAATGAACAAAAATGAAAGTAACAGTTAAAAAAAAAAAACAACAAACAAGAACGGGGGAAAAAAACCAAAGAACAAAATACCAAACACGGAACTTTTCGGGCTCAAAACCCTTTGTAAACCAACAACAAAGAACAATAAATATAAATATAAATACATTTCTAAAGAAGACCAAAAAGAACCCCCCCCCCCCAAAAAACAGAAACAAAATTGACGACAGAGAAATATTCCGTACGTCCTCTCTGTGATCTTCTGGTATGACACTCGCATTCGGATCGGAAGGTCCTGGGTTCGAGCCTCGCTTGGCGCATAATTGAGTCTTTGAAAAAGACCTTTTACTCATTATATTCTCTCTTCGTACTCGGGTGTAAAATGAATACCTGGCACTGACAGCGTTGTCTCAGTTCGAAAAATAATGCAGTATCGCATAACAGGTTACATGTCTCGTTCTACTAGTTAAGTGCTTAGTTGGCTTGGGACCCCTGTAAAGCGCGTTTAGTGGACACTGCGCTTTATAAAAGCTCGATTTTTTTTTGATTTTTTTTTTGAAGAACGAGTTTTCTGGCCAAAATTTCAAATGCGATTTTTTTTCCAGTACCAGAGTACGGCAGTTAAATGGTTAAAATGGAAGTGCAAAACACAATCTGGCAACAAGGACCACACCGTCTTAGCCTCTTCGGGTATTATCTCTGAAATCGGCTTATGCGATCCGTTGCCATGTTTGTTTTGAATTTCTCAACCTCTTTACTCTTGACAAAGGAAAAGCTTCTGATTTCGATTCCAGCCAAATAAAACACGATTTGAATAAATAGGGGGATGGTCTTGAGGACTAGCTACTCAAATATTGAAATATAATAGGCGATCGGGCGGTGTTGATATTATGGTAATGTGTGTGTGTGTGTGTGTGTGTGTGTGTGTGTGTGTGTGTGTGTTTTATTCGATAGTGAGTAGGAGTTGTGTGTGCTTTTTAAAATTATTTTTGTTTGTTTGTTTTCATTGTCAAGGTTTGAAATTGGGAGCTCTGAGACAACTGTTGTTGTGTTTTATGATGTTGTTTTTGTTTTGCTTTTTGTTTTATTGTTTTTTTTTTATCATTATTTGAACGATTTTTAGATAAACTTGTCGTCTGAAGCATGTTCCATTTTTTTTATTTGGAAAAATTGAAAGAATTTTGTAAAAGCAAACGTGTTTGGTGACTCTTTGCGTCGGATGATGTGTTAGCATAGAGAGAAATGTTGTCACTATACAGACGGCAGCCGAATACGCTCCATGATTTGAATAAATAGCGATGGTCTCGGGGACTCCATGAACATTGAAATATTGGTGATCGAGCATTGATATTGAGGTAATGTGTACTTGTATTCGATAGTGTGTAGGAGTTGCGATTTAATTCGTTTTTGGGGTCTTTTTTGTTTTGCATTTTTTTGTTTGTTGTATTTTTTTGTTTTGTTTATTTCACTGTCAAGGTTTGAAGTTTGAAGATCTGAGACAATTGTTGTAGTTTGGAGTTTATCGTAGATTTATAAGATGTTTAGATAAACGTGTTGTCTAAGTATGTTTCATTTTCTTATGGAAATATGGAAGAATATTGTACAAGCAAACGTGTTTGGTGACTCTTTGCGTCGGATGATGTGTTAGCATAGAGAGAAATGTTGTCACTATACATACAGACAGTAACAGAATACTCTCACGCTAAACAAAACATGATTTGAATAAATAAATAGCGATGGTTTTGGGAACTATTCAAATATTGAATTATTGTCGATCAGGCATTGGTACGGTGCAGTTTGTACTTGTATTCGATAGCGTCAATTTTTGTTTGGATTTTTTAAATTTTGTTTATTGTGTCTGTTGCTTTTTATGTGGGGTTTGTTTGTTTTTTTTTTTGTTTTTTTTTGTGTTTTTTTTTTCTTTTGGTTCATTTTTTTATTTTGTATTGTCAAGGTTTGAAAATGTGACCACTGAAACTTCAATTATGTGTGGTGTTTATTGTCGATCGATAACATTTTTAGTGTTGTATAAATATATCCATTTTTTTTTAGGAATGTTAAAATGAAGAATACTTTACAAGCGAACATGGTCTAGTGACTCTTTGCATAGTAGGATGTGTAAGAATAGAGAGATGTGCCACACGTCAGACGTCAGTCTGAAGAATAACAAGCAAACTCTTTGCCTAGGATTTTGTGTTTGCATAGAGAGGAATACTCTTCAACAGTCGTAACGTCATTTCCTTCCTAATGACGCATGGAAACTTAGTAATACTGGCTCTAAACTATCGGAACAATGGCGGACGCCGTAAGAAATATTTCTCCGGCGAGCATAAAAGCGTATCCAGAGGAAAAAAACCCATAAATTTGATCATGTTTTGACTTTCACACATTCTGATCACAAGCATATGAAAAGTTCTAGCCAACATGAAGAATAAAAAGTAATGATTTTCTTTATTTAGAACCAAGATGGCCGCCGTTGCCGGGCGGCGTGACATCAGACTATTGAATCCAAGTATGTCATGCGACAGACGCCACTAGGTAGACCAATTTTTTGCGGTCTGTCTGCTTTTTAAAAAAAAAGTCTGTCGGAGTCAACAAGCCATTAGAACAGATTTTGTCCTTAGCCATCGTTAAGTTATAGCTTGACACTGAAACCCAAAAAGACTGGCATTTTTGACCTCATTATTTGGTTTTTGCACCGCTTAGTAGTGAGTTGTTTGTAGAGCTCATGGAAACAAGTGGTCCCATTGGTTGAACTATTGAATACAACTCACGATTTGTTTTCTTTTGTGGCCAAAGACTGACGTTTTGACGTCATTTTTTGGTCAGTGTCAAGCTATAACTTAACGAAGGCTACGGTTTGTCTCGGTATCTCTACCGTGAAATGGAAAATATAGCGATTACCCGCTGCTAATTGGATTCAGTAGTCTGATGTCACGCCGCCCGGCAACGGCGGCCATCTTGGTTCTAAACAAAGAAAATCATTACTTTTTATTCTTCATGCTGGCTAGAATTTTTCATATGCCTTGTGATCAGAATGTGTAAAAGTCAAAACATGATCAAATTTATGGGTTTTTTTTTTTCCTCTGAATACGCTTTTATGCTCGCCAGAGAAATATTTCATACGGCGTCTGCCATTGTTCCGATAGTTTAGAGCCAGTGTTACTAGGTTACCATGCGTCATTAGGAAGGAAGTGACGTTACGACAGTTGAAGAGTATTGGATATGAAAAAAATCTATCCCAAAGAACTTTTAGCCAGCTCTGACAGAACAAACAAGCTACCCAATCACTTATTGTTGGAGAAGGAGTGTTAGAAAAAAAATATCGAATGCACCCAGGATCGATCTTAATCTTTTGCGTGTGAAGGGAGTGCTCTACCAACTGAGACATTGGAGCCCACAGAAAGATGTTAAGACTTAGGTGATTCAGATGCTAGATCGAACTAGTAGTTTCTATTCGAAAATAATGAGGCTTAGATTAATTGTTCCTTCTTGAGTAATTACTGGCACAAAGCAAGAAAGAAATATTAAAGAAAGAAAATAAAATGTGACCCTCCGTCTCAAAACGGTATTATGTCGGGATGATTCAGACCCCAAAAAGTGAATTTAGAGACAGATTGGTGAGAAATTGGACCTTAGAAACTTTTGCAATGCAAGAAATAGTCTTTATACTCCACCAGAACGTACAGAAATTAAACCCAAGTTGGATATTTGTGGCTATGAATTCAATTTCCCTTACCGAGTGGATCCGGACATAATACATAACGCTTCGATACGATGGGTTACAAATCATGAAGCTTTTCTGGGATATATTTTTAAAAACAATATTTTGGTTTGTTTGTTTTTTTTTTTTTTGCTTTGTCTGCGACTGTTTCCTACAATAAAGATCTGAACAATTGTGAAAGGTGCCAATCAAAACAAGAAAGAAAAATACAAGAAAAAAAACGATCCCAAGACCAGTCTACCTCGACAAAGGATCGAACCGCCATTATACGACAGTCTACCGATAGTTGGGACAATTTTAATACTTATAATAATAATAATAATAATAATAATAATAATAATAATAATAATAATAATAATAATAGTAATAATAATAATAATAATAATAATAATAATAATAGTAATAATAATAATAATAATAATAATAATAATAATAATATAATAATAATAATAATAAT
>NC_088374.1:22960581-22963081 GCF_034508935.2 Berghia stephanieae | reverse complement strand
GGTTTCGTAAAAAAGTAATTGCTTCATTCTCGTCTGGTACCCAACTCCGATAGTTCGGCTTCATTTCCCACTGGTATCCATCTTCCATAGTCCCAGGTTCATTTCCACTGATTTCCTCTTTTCACAGTCCCAGGTTTACTCCCAACCGGTGTGCACTTCCCTGAGTCCCGGTTCATTGCCCAATGGTGCCCACTTCCCATAACTTTTGACAATTTCGGTAGGTTTCGAAATAAAAGTACATTCTGAGCTCACTGTCCACTGGTATCAGCCTCTCGCAGTCCCGGGTTCAATCCTCATCGGTGTCCAAATCCCAGATTCACTCCCCACTGCTGCCTGCTTCCCATAACTTTGTCGGCTTTTGGCGGTTTCGTAAAAAAGTAATTCCCCTCCCCCTTGGTATTGCTTTTTTACAAAATCCAGAGTCCCAGGTTCAATTCCCACAAGTGTACACTTCCCTGATTCTCAGGATCACTCCCACTGTTGCCTACTTCAATAACTTTGTCGATATTGCCAGGTTTAGTCGGGTTTTGTAAAAAAGTAATTGCTTTTATGTGAAACTCGCTGAAACCCGCCGAAAACCAGAGTCTCAGTTCACTCCCCACTGGTGTACACTTCCCTGAGTCTCAGGTTCACTCCCCACTGTTGCCTACTTCCCATAACTTTCTCGGATATTGCCAGGTTTTCGTCGGGTTTCGTAAAAAAGTAATTGCTTTTATGTGAAACTCGCTGAAATCCACCGAAAACCACAGTCTCAGGTTCACTCCCCACTGGTGTACACTTCCATGAATCTCAGGTTCACTCCCCACTGTTGTCTACTTCCAACAACTTTGTCGGATATTGCCGGGTTTCGTAAAAAAGCAATTGCTTTTATATGAAACTCGCTGAATCCCGACGAAAACCAGAGTCTCAGGTTCACTCCGCACTGGTGTATATTTCCATGAATCTCAGGTTCACCCCCAACTGTTGCCTACTCCAATAGCTTTGTCGGATATTGCCAGGTTTCGTCGGGTTTCGTAAAAAAGTAATTGCTTTTATTTGAAACTCGCTGAAATCCGCAGAAAACAAGAGTCTCAGGTTCACTGCCCAGTGGTGTACACTTCCATGAATCAGGTTCACTCCCCATTGTTGCCTACTTTCAAAATCTGTCGGATATTGCCGGGTTTTGTAAAAAATAATTCCTTTTATGTGAAACTCGCTGAAATCCATCGAAAACCATAGTCTCAGGTTCACTCCCCACTGGTGTACACTTCCCTTAGTCTCAGGTTCACTCCCCATTATTTGCCTACTTTCCATAACTTTGCCCGATTTTGTTGGAGATGGCGCATTTCGTAAACAAAAAGTAATTGCTTTTTTTTTCAAAACCCGCCGAAACCCAGTCACAGGTTCACTCCCCACTGGTGTACACTTCCCCGAATCTCAGGTTCACTCCCCACTGTTGCCTACTACCCATAACTTTCTCGATATTGCCAGGTTTTGTCGGGTTTCGTAAAAAAGTAATTGCTTCTTTATGAAACTAGCTGAATCCCGCCGAAACCATAGTCTCAGGTTCACTCCCCACTGGTGTACACTTCACTGAGTCTCAGGTTCACTCCCCACGCTTTGCCTACTTTCCACAATTTTGCCGCATATTGTCGGGTTTCGTAAAAAAAGTAATCCCCCCCCCCTTATTTTGTTATTGCTTTTTTACAAAACCCAGAGTCCCAGGTTGACTCCCCACTGGTGTACACTTCCCTGAATCTCAGGTTCATCCCCTCCTCCCCCCCCCCCCTACACACACACGCACACACACACACGCTGCTGCCTACCTTCCATAACTTTGTCGGATATTGCCAGGTGTCGTCGGGTTTCGTAAAAAAGTAATTTCTTTTTATTACGAAACCCGCCGAAACCCAGTCCCCAGGTTCACTCCCCACTGGTGTACACTTCTCTGAGTCCCATATTCACTCCCACAGCTGCACTCTCCCATAACTTTGTCAGGTTTCGGAAAAAAACACCGTATTATATGCAAAACCACTATTCAGTGTCAGATACTGAATAGTGCAAAACCGCTATTCAGTATCTGATACTGAATAGTGCAAAACCACTATTCAGTATCAGATACTGAATAGTGCAAAACGCTATTCAGTATCAGATACTGAATAGTGCTAGCCTTACAATAAAGCACAAATTCACCAAGGGAAAGTAAAATAAAAACTACAGCACTGAAAGCTTAGTTTGAAGAACATTCAACTAAATTAAGTAAAGGCTATTTTAAACAGTTCAGTCTTTATGTGGTCTAGTGGTATGACACTGTGTTGGGTGGGTGTGACATTTTGGGGACAATTCTGAAAATGGCTGGTAAGGAAAGGATTATAGCCAGTTCCTCCTCTCTAGTTTCTTAATTTGATTCTTTCAAATACACTTCTTTCAGATATCAATCCTACACCAGTGCCTCATCCATAATATATCTCCTTCTTAACTCTCTCATTACCGGCCATTTTCAGGAAATTTTCAACAACGA
>NC_088374.1:22948081-22955581 GCF_034508935.2 Berghia stephanieae | reverse complement strand
TAATGTGCATTGGGCATCACACGGTGACTTAAATGCACGATTTAAATGTCATATTATTATTATTATTATTGTTATTATTATTATTATTATTATTATTATTATTATTATTATTATTATTATTATATTATTATTATTATTATTATTATTATTATTATTATATTATTATTATTATTATTATTATTATCATCATTATTATTATTATTATCATTATTTATTATTATTACTAGTATTATTATATTATATATTATTATTATTATTATTATTATTATTATTATTATTATTATTATTATTATTATTATTATCATCATCATTATTATTATTATTAATATTATTATTATTATTATTATTATTATTATTATATTATTATTATTAATTATTATTATTGTTATTGTTAATATTATTATTATTATTGTTATTATTATTATTATTATTATTATTATTATTATTATCATTATTATTATTATTATTATTATTATTATTATTATTATTATTATTATTGTTGTTGTTGTTATTGTATTTAACACTCAAAATATCATAAAACTAGAAAACAATTACAAAAATAAAAGAAAATGGAAAGAAATAGACCTCAAGAGTCATACAATTGTACATGTCTTGTCTAACTCGACGTAATGTCATCATAATATGTTAAAAGTATACAACATTGTATGAAAATTGCAATGAAAGACCCTTATCCATTCACATCCTGGAGGCAAGACGGCGGCTCTTTGGGCATATACTCAGAAGAGATGTAAATATACCAGCTCATATAGTCATGAATGTTTTTTTTCACCCCATCTGAACACAAGAAATATCAAGGTAGACCACCCACGTCAATTTATACTGTCCTCAATAGAGATCCAAAATGCCTACAAAACAACAAAGTATTAAAATCAAAGAAAGACCTCACGGAAATTAGCATCCACAGCAAAAGACCGTGAACAGTGGAAAGAAATGACACTGATGAATATCATTATGATAATGCAATTTGTCCATTAATTGATACTTCATAGGAAAATAAGTTTTTCAAGGAGCCAATTAATCCTCTAATAGAGGGCCATAAATATTATACTTACAGATACGTAGTACATAGTCTATAATAATTATCAATCTGAAATTAACTGAAGAGATATCTGCTTCACGCAAGATAATAGTAAATGTGACTCGCCGTCTTTAAGCGGTATTATGTCGGGATGTCTTGGGTGCAAAAAAATTGATTTTATTGACAAAACCATGTAACTTGGTGCTTGTTTCCATTTGGTATGTTAGAGAATGAGGACAATTTCTTACAATGGAAAAAACTCAAAAATTGGTATTTACAATCCAATTAATTCTAAAGTCACTTTTCGGGGTCCATTCCATCCCGACATAATACCGTTTAGAGACGAAGGGTCACATATTGCCAATTAATCTTGCCTGTTATTATTGATGTCTTAAATTGTTGTTCTAGTTCTTACTTGTCATATACATATTCTTCCTCATCCTTGCGTTACCCTCCTTTCCCTCTTCAAAACGTGTATCTTCTTTTTCTATTATTATCATGATAATTACTACTAATATTTCTTCTTTCCCCTTCTACTACTACTACTACTACTACTACTACTACTACTACTACTACTACTACTACTACTACTACTACTACTACTACTACTACTACCAGTACTACTACTACTACTACTACTACTACTACTACTACTACTACTACTACTACTACTACTACTACTACTGATAATAATAATAATAATAATAATAATAATAATAATAATAATAATAATAATAATAATAATAATAATAATAATTATAATAATTATAATAATAATAATAATAATAATAATAATAAATAATAATAATAATAATAATATTAATAATAATAATAAATAATAATAATAAATAATAATAATAATAATAATAATAATAATAATAATAATAATAATAATAATAATAGTATTCAACGCACTCCTACTACTAATACAATGACTCACACGTCAGCACATTTAAATATTAATAATATGTTTAGCTCAAATCCAATTTGGGATCACAGACTGTATATCTCTTACCAACTATTTACATACGTGCTTCCCATAACAATTCATATATTATTTCAATGGACTTCGGGTCGAAGTAGGATTCGTTCTGGTATTGGTCAGTGGGTTTCATTTAATTTTCCCTTAAAGAACAAACTTGAGAATTTGTTTATCAAATAACTTGACCTTTTATATTGCGCAATATTCATTAAACGATCTCAAAGTCCTATACAAAGGATCGCTGACCTTTAGCAACACGTAATATGTATTAACGAGACACGACGCCTGTCAAGCGATATTACATTTTTTTCCCCAACATAGAGCGGCCAGGTACTCACTTTATACCCGAGTACGTTGAGAAATTTGAGTAAAGAGCCTTCTCTTCAAAGGACTAAACTTTGCGCCGAGCAAGGCTCAAACCCAGGATCTCCGATCCGAAAGCGTCTCTACAAAAGACCACATAGCCGCATATGTACATATATATATATATATATATATATATATATATATATAATATATATATATATATATAATATTATACTATATATATTAGCACAAATTCCTCTAATCTTGCTCAAAGTGCTTTGCAAAGTGTGTTTAACAACAGCAACACTAAAAATGCAAAACAAGACATGACCCAAGAATTTGATAGTACAATTATTTTTTCGGACGAAAACAACGGTGTTAAATGCCAGGTACTTAATTTACACCTGAGTACGGTGAGAGGAGGTGTGTAAAGCGTTCATTCTAATGACTCAACAATTCGCCGGTTAGATAAGGATACAAACCCTGACCCTTCATGCCCGAAAGCGAGAGTAATAGTCATTAATTTAGTTGTTTTTTTTTTTTCTATCTCTGAGCGGTGCGTAGTTGAGTCTTTAGAAAAGACTCTTAGCCATATGCGTTCACCGTACTCAGGTGTTAAATCAGTATTTGGCCGTTAACAGGTAACTGGTACTGAATGGAATGGGAATAAGGTTCACTCTGGTCTGCTCGGAGAATACAAGACACATTGTGAATGACGATGATGATGATGATGATGATGATGATGATGATGACGACGACGATGATGATGATGATGATGATGATGATGATGATGATGATGATGATGATGATGATGATGATGACGACCACAATGATGATGATGATGATGATGATGATGATGATGATGATGATGATGATGATGATGATGATGATGATGATGATGATGATGATGGAACAACAGAAAGAGGAGGAGGAGAAGGTGGGGGCATGTGAGGAGAAAGAGTTTAATGACGTGAATTAAATCGTTCCTTGATACATGACAATTGAAGCGACTTTTCACTCACCTCCCACTCATGTTGTGACGAGAAGCTGCGTTAAGGTGACATTATGTAATCGCTAAAATGCTGTCAGACCGACGTGAACCTACATGCAGGTCTGACATCCGAAATCATTTGAGGGCCTAGTTTAACATTGTTGTAAAGGACAATATTTTGCGTCATCTTTTTAGGTTTTCATTTCAGCAATGAGCCTATGATTAATATCAGACCTTCAAATAAGTGCACGTCGGGTCCGATAATCAAATTCCATATGAGCTCATTGCTGGATTGGAAAACTAACAAATATGACATAATACGTTGTCCATTATAACAATTTTAAACTAGGCCCATAAGCGGGTTTGGTCGGACCCAATTATCGATATGCGACCCTTTGTCCGATGACGCAGACATCATCATCATCATTGCCATTTTTCATCCTGGGTCGGAGTATAGGCCACAGACAAACAGTTTCCATCCTTCTCTATCGTCATCATCATCATTGCCATTTTTCACCCTGGGTCAGGGTATAGGCCACAGACAAACAGTTTCCATCCTTCTCTATCGTCATCATCATCATTGCCTTTTTCATCCTGGGTCGGAGTATAGGCCACAGACAAACAGTTTCCATCCTTCTCTATCGTCATCATCATCATTGCCTTTTTCATCCTGGGTCGGAGTATAGGCCACAGACAAACAGTTTCCATCCTTCTCTATCGTCATCATCATCATTGCCTTTTTCATCCTGGGTCGGAGTATAGGCCACAGACAAACAGTTTCCATCCTTCCCTATCATCATCATCATCATTGCCTTTTTCACCCTGGGTCAGGGTATAGGCCACAGACAAACAGTTTCCATCCTTCTCTATCCCGAGCTAACCTTTTTTATCTCATTCCAGGTCTTACCACTTCTCTGTATATCAGCTTCTTTAATTCTTCTCCATGTTCCTCGTGGCCTTCCCCTTGATCTTCTGCCCTGAGGGTTCCAGTCCAATACTTTCTTTGTTATAGTGGAGTCATTCTTTCTAAGCGTGTGTCCAATCCACCTCCATCGTCTTCCTCGCGACAGAGGTCGAGAGACGCATGCGCACAACCTATATGACGTTCTCTCTCTAATAACGTTTCCGCCGGTGACGTCACAGACTATGGGTGACGTCCAATCAAGGGACGCTACTCTTCCGCTAATCTCATTCCCTATAGAAAGATTACGTATTTACTATCTAGTGATTGGATCGCTGGAATAATAAGCATAAAATGTGCGAAGTTAAGAGTGATAGATATGAACTTTGTATAAATTCAGTTATTCTTTATATACATATATGTATATATATATATATATATATATATATATATATATATATATATATATTACAAGTGTCGGTGGGTACTTGTAGGTACTTCCACGGACATAATATGCCGACTGACGACGTGGATGGAACCAGAGAAACATGTGTTTAGGCCATATAAATGAGTGACTCCATTGATATTATATATATATATATATATATATATATATATATATATATATATATATATATATATATTATTGGGGTGGGTGTAAATTAGGGTTTTTATGAGTAATTTGCTCTTTTTTTGTTTGTTTTTTTGTCAGAGATTAGTTAAATACACCGGACGATTTTTAAATTCCTCGGAATTATTATTTTTAATTTCGCTTTTTGTTGTTTTAAAGAAGATTCCGTTCACTATGACTTGATACTAGTTTGACGCGTGCGGTCACATTTCAGTCTAATTTGTAGATCATTTGTTACAGACGACGTGTAGTCATTTGAAGGTCCGATCATCCGAATTGTTATGGGCTCATTGTATATTGTAATTGAAAATACTCTCAAACCATCACAAAAGATCGTCTATGTTTTATCAAGTGCGGCTATGTGGTCTTGTGGTATGACACTCGCTTTTGGATCGGAAGGTCCAGGGTTCGAGCCTCGCGCTCGGCGCATAGTTGAGTCCTTGGAAATGGCTCTTTACTCAAATTCTCTCACCGGACTCTGGTGTAAAATGAGTACCTGGCCGTTAACAGCGTTGTCTGTGTCCGAAAATTTGTAATATCGCATAACAGGCGTCATGTCCCGTCCTACATGTTAAATTTTGCCGTTGACCAGGAGGGACCCCTTGTAAAGCGCTTTTAGCACATTTAGTGCATATTGCGCTATATAAAACTAAGAAAAAATAAATAATCACTCCCTAAATTACGCCCAGTTCTAAGACCTGAAAGTATATTTACCTCGGTCACAGACGTCTTAAGTCATATGATTATGATCATGTTACCGTACCTTTAACCAAGGGGTCAAACGAGAGATGCGAAAACCTCGTCCATTGAGCCCATTCAAGGACCCAAATATGGTAACAATTGTAACAGCCAGGCGATAGAATCAATAGTTTTAAGGTTAAAGTCATTGTCAAATAAATGTCAAATTGCTACCAAACAAAGCCAGAAATATGTCGGGGACTTTAAAAAAAAAATCCCGGAAGTTCACTATTTTTTTGCCCTATATTTTATATTATTGTGTATCTTGTTTTGTCGTGGGGAGGGAATGGGTTTACGCAGTGTTTTATGAGAGGTGGTGGGGGCGTTTGTTGATTTTAAAAATAAAAAATTCAGTTTTGAATCAGGGCTAGAGAGTTATAATTAACTTTATATTAATTGAATCTGGGTCAGTATGACCGTAATTTGGTTATAATAGGAACGATGATATTGGGATACCCGAAATACTGGTTCCAAACTCAATGGAAGTGTGAAACCTGTCCTTTGGAGACCTCGATACATAACTTGTATAAATAAGCACCTAGATAACCACGCCTCTCGGACAGACAGTTGTCAAAATGTAAACAACGGCTGTAAAAGGATTCGACAGTCGTGACGTCACTTCCCCGTAATGACGCATGGTAATTGGATTCAGTAGTCTGATGTCACGCTGCCCGGCAACGGCGGCCATCTTGGTTCTAAACAAAGAAAATCATTACTTTTTATTCTTCAAGCTGGCTAGAACTTTTCATATGTCTTGTGATCAGAATGTGTAAAAGTCAAAACATGATCAAATTTATGTTTTTTCCCCTCTGGATACGCTTTTATGCTCGCCGGAGAAATATTTCATACGGGCGTCCGCCATTGTTTCGATAGTTTAGAGCCAGTGTTACTAAGTCACCATGCGTCATTAGGAAGGAAGTGACGTTAGCACTATTGAATCCTATTTTGTAACTGGTTCAGGTTCTAAACTATCGGAACAATGCGGCCACCCTTATGAAATACTTCGACGAGGATAAAAGTGTATCCGGTGTAGAAAAACATTATAAATCTGATCATGTTTTGACTTTTATACATTCTGACCACAAGACATGTGAACAAGTTTTAGCCAACATGAAAAACAAAAGTACCGATTTTCTTTGTTTACAACCAAGCTGCTCTTTGCTGGGTGAACGTGACATCAGACTATTTAACCCTATTGGTAAACAAAACGAGCTGAACATATTTTACTATCGACGGTATGTGTCTAAATAAAATATCCACTGTTCTACCGTTTGATCAATAGATAGTTCGAAGATGACGTCACTCAGGCCTTTGTGATTGTTTTTGCCATCCGCGTTTGTGAGTTGTTCTCACTAAACTGTATTAACCAGACTATAAAAGTTCATGGTTACACAGAGTTTGTGTGTTGGTCCGTTATATTTCCCGATGGCAATGTTGTGAACTCCTTGGCCAAGCGCATTCTATCTATAGATAGTATGCGCTTGGCTAAGAAGCTCATAACATTGCCATCCGGAAGTATAACCGACCAACACACAAAACAGTGTGTATCCATGTACGTTTATAGTCGGGTTAATACAGTTCAGTGAGCATTACTCATAAACGCGGATGGCAAAAAACAATAACAAAGGCCTGAGTGACGTCATCTTTGAACTATCTATAGATAGAATGCGCTTGGCCAAGGAGTTCACAACATTGCCATCCGGAAGTAGAACGGACCAACACACACACTCTGTGTAACCATGAACTTTTATAGTCTGGTTAATACAGTTTAGTGAGAACAACTCACAAACGCGGATGGCAAAAACAATAACAAAGGCCTGAGTGACGTCATCTGCATACTATCTATTGATCAAACGGTAGAACAGTGGATATTTTATTTAGACACATACCGTCGATAGTAAAATATGTTCAG
>NC_088374.1:22938081-22943081 GCF_034508935.2 Berghia stephanieae | reverse complement strand
ATAGTAGCAGGAGACATGAATGCAAGGACGGCGGAGAGAGAGGATTGTTTGACTGTTGACATTAGAGAGAACCAGACAGAAGAGCTTTCGGTAGAGAATGTTTTATGTGAAAGAGATTTCTTATGTAATGACATGACAGTTAGACGTTTTAATAAGGACAAAAAAGTATATATATATATATATATATATATATATATATATATATATATATATATATATAAGTATGTGTGTGTGTGTGTGAGTGTGTATTTGTGTGAGAAAGTGGGGGGGGGGGGGGGGGGAATTGGGCATTGATATTAAAATATTGTATAATAGTTTACCATGATAAAGATTAGTTGCGATTGCACAATTGGCTTATTGTTGTTGTTATTATTGTTATTATTATTGTCATTATTGTTGTTATTATTATTATTATTGTTATTATTATTATTGTTGTTATTATTATTGTTATTATAAATATTATTATTATTATTATTGTTGCTGTTGTTGTTGTTGTTATTATCAGCATTGATATCATAACCAGTGTATAACCATATATATATATATATAAAATATATATATATATATATATATATAATATATATTATATATATATTTTTTTTTTTTTTTTGGTTCTTCTGTTTTGATGTGATTTGTAAAAGAAGTGTTGTAGTTCACTTGTTAATACTCTTTGCTTGTATCTTTGACTTCTAAGCGATTTCAATCTAAGTACACCGAGGGGTGCTCTTGGTGCCTATCCGCACCATTTACCTTTGCCTATTTATCCTCGGGTGCCTTTGAGAAAAGTATACTTTTAGACTACCTTATACATTTTCTGTTCTTTCAATGCGCCACAAACGCCGTAAAATTCTTAAAAACACAGAAACCAACCTTGACATGGAATAATTGAAGTACGCAAGCTTGTTTCGCTCTAGACTATATCACTACGGAAAATTACTTAAATGTTTGTGATATTCTAAAAGATTCAAGTATTTGTCTTTGGGAATTAATTCTGTAATTCTACCAAAAAATACGTTAAACTAATATGTCTGTAACTTCTAGGCAATGGTCGCAAGATCCCATTCTTCTAGAACTTTAATCAACGATAGAAATGTGTTATATAAGTGGTGGGCTATTGATTATGTTGGAATTTCCCCGAAGATAAAGATCACCCAGACCAAAGCATTTTGGAGCACCTAGTATTACTAAAAGTCAATAAATTTATTATCCAAAACAGAATTACCATGATATAATCCTTATCTTCTTAATTGTCAACGAAAGGGATATAAGCGTGGTCCTCATTTACAAATACAATACTAGATATTATTGCTGGGGCGCTTATGTTATTTTTACAATTCTCTTCTTTTATTATTATTATTATTATTATTATTTATTATTATTATTATTATTATTATTATTATTATTATTATTATTATTATTATTATTATTACTATTATTGTAAGTATTGGTGGTATTACAATGTTGTATTTTTATGATTATTTATGGTATCATTTTATGCTTTGGTTTCATTTACCTTTTTTCCTCACTCTCATGTCTGTTGTCATCAAATTGTATGGATTATTGATTAAAATAAAAGTTATTTCTGTTTGTCCTATTTTGACTATGGAACTGATACTTATCATGGCAGACCTGCCTACTTGAAATAGGAAAATGTAATAAGTAGTTTTCAGGGTAAATAACATCGTAGACATTTTAACTACCCTTAAAAACCACCAGTTTGTCCTTATAATGCGTGGGGAAAAATATTAACTCTATGTGATAGCTCTGGCACCAGAACTTCGTTTTCAAGAAATGACATTTAATTAAAAACCTTTATTATATCCAGCCCGGGATTTAGCCGTAGTACTACGGGAATTTTCGTGGTAGTGAGGAGGTCTGTTGTGATGGGTATCAATATTTCATTATTATTATTATTATTATTATTATTATTATTATTATTATTATTATTATTATTATTATTATTATTATTATTATTTATTATTATTATTATCATTCATTATTATTATTATTATTATTATTATATTATTATTATTATTATTATATTATTATTATTATTATTATTATTTATTATTTATTTATTTATTTATTTATTTATTTATTTATTTATTTATTTATTTATTTTATTTTTTTTTAAATGAGAAAAACTGATTGGAAATGTAAAAGTGATGGTGATAGTGGTAGTGATAATGGTAATGGTGGTGGTGGTAACGGTGATGATTGGGTGTGGGATTATGGTAATATTATTATTGTTATTATTATTGATATTCTTGTTGTTGTTGTTGTTGTTCTTTCTTCTTCTTCTCTTCTTCTTCTTCTTCTTCTTCTTCTTCTTCTTTCTTCTTCTTCTTCTTCTTCTTCTTCTTCTTCTTCTTCTTCTTCTTCTTCTTCTTCTTCTTCTTCTTCTTCTTCTTCTTCTTCTTCTTCTTCTTCTTCTTCTTCTTCTTCTTATTGTTGTTGTTATTATTACTTATTATTATTATTATTATTATTATTATTATTATTATTATTATTATTATTATTATTATTATTATTATTATTATTATTATTATTATTATATTATTATTATTATCATTATTATTATTATTATTATTATTATTATTATTATTATTATTATTATTATTATAGTATTATTATTATTATTATTATTATTATTACATCATTATTATTATTATTATTATTGAACGTATTGATGTTATTACCATTCGTGTATTTTTGTGTGGTGTATCAGTTTATTTTTTGGTTCCATTTACCTTTTTTTCCACTTTCATGTATGTTGGCATCAAATTGTTGATTTATTGGCGAAAGCCTAATATTGAATAAACTCTGTGTTGGTCCGTTGTATTTCATGATGGCCATGTGGTTTTTTTCTTAACCATGCGCACAGCAAACTTGAGGAGGTAAAGATCCGAACAAGTGTGTATGAAAGGAGTCAGCCCGTCCCGTAGCCAGTCCTATTGGATTTCAGTGTCAGGCTATAGATAGTATGCAGATGACGTCACTCAGGCCTTTGTTATTGTTTTTGCCATCCGCTTTTGTGAGTTGTTCTCACTAAACTGTATTAACCAGACTATAAAAGTTCATGGTTACACAGAGTTTGTGTGTTGGTCCGTTATACTTCCGGATGGCAATGCTGTGAACTCCTTGGCCAAGCGCATTCTATCTATAGCATAACGATGGCTACGCTAAAACCGCGAGAACCCTCTTGGGCTGGCAGTTTGACGCCATTTTTTTTAGGTTTTTGAAGCGTCTTGTGAGTTGTTGGAAGAGCTCAAGGAAACAAGTTATGTCATTGGTTGAACTATTGAATACAACTCACGATCTGTATTCTTTTGGGGGATTTGCATTTTGTTTTCGTTTTCTGAAATAATATGCTCTCCAGAACATTGCACTCTTACTTGAAGTAAATCGGGTGATTTTTCATAAGTTATGGTCAGATGTATGGGAAAGGTATCCAGCAACTTTACTCAAATTTCATTTTTTTTAAATATTTAGAAGTGAATTTAAGCTTTGATATTTCCCGAAGATGTACAAAAATGGTCGATTTAATCATTTCGGACAAGAACTCATTTTTAAAATGAAAATTGACCTTTTAAATAAACTTGGCAATATTGCAGCTCAAATCTTTTCACCATCCGACTAATTATGTCATTCACTGTAACATTTATAATATATGTTAGGGCATAATGTGCGACTATGTTGTCTAGTGGTATGACACTCGCTTTCGGATCGGATGGTCCTGGGTTCGAGCCTCGTGCTCGGCGCATAGTTGAGACCTTGGAAAAGGCTCTTCACACACATTCTCTCACCGTACTCAGGTGTAAAATGAGTACCTGGCCGTTAACATCGTTGTCTTTGTCCGAAAAATTGTAATATCGCCTAACAGGCCTCATGTCCCGTCCTACATGTAAAAATGTTGCTGTTGACCAGGGACTCCTTGTAAAACGCTTTGTGCATATTTAGTGGATATTGCGCTATATAAAGCTCAATTTATTTATTTTTTTAAAAATAATGATTGGCCATAGTATAAAATGGGTTAAAATGATTTGGGAGATTAGCTTTTTAAAAAGAACTTGAGATTTTATATAGGGCAATATCCACTAAACGTGCTCAATGCGCTTTATTTAACTCTCTTCTTACCAGCCATTTTCAGAATTTTCTCCCAAAACTTCACACCCACCCAAAACAAAAATAAATAATTCTTATTCAAACAGAAAAGCAACAAGTACATTCTATGCATAACACTGTTCAGTAAAATGAGGTCTACACTACAATGTCAAGTTGATATAATAACAATAATAATAATAGTAATAATAATAATAAGAATAATAATAATGATAATAATAATAATAATAATGATAATAATAATAATTGACTCTTATAGAGTCCGCTATCCTCAACAATGAGGCTCTTGGCCCTTTAAACTACATCAACACAAAACAATATTTAAAGTACATGGCTTCTAAAAAGAAATATATTCAAGGATTTCTTGAAAACAGACAATGATTTGGATTCTCGGATGCTCTTTGCTTGTTGAGCGGTATGTGTTGTGTTCTTAGTTGAAAGATGATGCTTTGCTGGTGTCTTCTGAGCTTATTTAGGCAATCAGTCTTTACAGGAGTGGTCATATGACCATTTAAGCAAAATAACAAAAGACACATCCCCTTCCTGCCCCCAATGAAACAGTAACACACCACTTGCTTGAATGTCAATCTCTTGAAGACCTGAGATCCACATTCCAAGGAGAGGGTTAAAACTCTTTCAGCGATGAGGCTATATTCGCATTTCTATCACAAAATGGCTGACACCTCACGGAGGCAGCATGAAAATGACAAGCTAAGACAAAGCTACATTCACATTCGGCGCAAAATCTCAATTAAACCCCCCCCCCCAACCGCCCCTCGGGCTAATTGAATGTTCTGATGAAAGAAATGATACCATTGGTTCAATTTATAGTACTTTTGTAGAAAGTAGGATTGGATTACATTATTGTTTTTGCCTTT
>NC_088374.1:22923081-22933081 GCF_034508935.2 Berghia stephanieae | reverse complement strand
AAGAAAACGAATGGTGAGTTGTATTCACAGTCCAGCCAATGGGATCATTTGATTCATAGAGCAAAAGCTCTCAAACCTGGGACATAACATTAAACCTTGCGAGGTTCACTTATTTTTTTTCTTACCAAGAAGAGGGTCATTTAAATAGATCGATATTTGAAAAAGAGTGAGTTCTTGGGCCAATTTTTTTTTTAAGATACGATTTTATCCAGAGTACGGAAGTTAACTGATTTGAATAGTATTGCCTGATAATACGCTTCAACAGTCGTGACGTCACTTCCCTCGTAATGACGCATGGTAACTTAGTAACTGGCTCTAAACTATCCGAACAATGGCGGACCCCCTTATGAAATATAATTTCTCCGACGAGCATAAAAGAGTATCTAGAGGAGAAAAACATTATAAATCTGATCGTGTTTTGATTTTTACAAATTCTGATCACAAAACCTATGAAAAATTCTAGCCAGCATAAGGAATAAAAAGTACCAAATTTCTTTGTTTAGAACCACGATAGCCGCCGTTGCTGGGCGATGTGACATCAGACTATTGAATCCAATTAGATATGTCAGTTGTTGTTTTTTTCATTCCTTCAAAACGTTCTAGCGTTAAATGGGGACTGCATATTTAAGCTGTTAACTCATTCAAACCTAGAGATGTTTGCTACTTTTCAAAACTGGAAAAGAATGTCTTAAACATGTGCATTTGCCAAGATATTTTTATTCAACTATCATTAACATGTAAAATCTAAAAACATTAGCTTTGATACTACGCCTATAATTTGTCTCAGAAAAAATGTAATAAATAGGCATGGGGTAAAAGGAACCCCGGGTAAACTACGGATATAGTCGGTGTTAGGGTTGAGCGAGTTAAGTGCCGTAGGCTGGAAAACATTTTTTTTTAAATGTCCAGAAAACTTGTCCTTCAAATTTCTATCTCCAATCTTGGGACCTCGCAAGATTTTCAATACTCTTCAACAGTCATGACGTCACTTCCCTTGAAATGACGCGTGGAAACTTAGTAACTGGCTCTACACTTTCTGAACAAGGGCGGACACCCTTATGAAATATTTCTCCGACGAGCGAGCATAAAAGCGTATCCAGAGTCGAAAAAAAAAACCCATTATAAATCTAATCATGTTTTAACTTTTACACATTCTGATCACAAGACATATTATGAAAAGCTCTAGCCAGAACCACGATGGTCCCCGTTGCTGGGCGACGTGACATCAGACTATTGAATCCAATAGTGACCCAGGTTTTTTTGAGTGTTTTGCCAAGACGAGAATCATTTAAATCGATCGATAGTTGAAGACGGACGAGTTCCATGGCCATATTTTTATTTTAGATAGTCGTGTTTTTCCCAGCTAATGGCACTTAAAAATATTGCCTGTCAGCTTTGCCAATTTTTTAATTGCAATCTGTCAAAAGGTTCACGCTTTAAAATGGGTACGAAATATTTAACGCGTCAACTGTCGTACTCTGGGAAGGCTCATTTTTAAAGATTTGTCCAGAAAACTCGTCCTTCAAATATTTTTTTTTTAATTTTAAAAATTGAGCTTTATATAGTGCAATATCCACTAAATATGCTTAAAGTGCTTTACAAGGGGTCCCTGGTCAACATCAACGTTTAACATGTAGGACGTGACATGACGCCTGTTAGGCGATATTTCAATTTTTCGGACAAATCAACGTTGTTAACGGCCAGGTACTCATTTTACACTTGAGTACGGTGAGATAATGTAAAGATCCTTTCCAAGGACTCAACTATGCGCCGAGCGAGGCTCGAACCCAGGACATTCCGTTCCGAAAGCGAGTGTCATACCACTAGACCACATAGCCGCACAATAAAACTCTAAAAAAATATTGATCGATTTAAATGACCCTGACCTTGACCATTTTCTTTTCTAAATCCTTTTATTCATCCTCATGGGGAAATTTGTCTTTAGGGTCTATTCCAAGGGAAGACTGGAATAACCCATGGGTCAGCCGTAGTGCAGCGCCGCAAAGTGAGCTAGGGGGAGGTGACTTGCTCAAGGCCACACAGCGCGGTGAGTGATCGAACTCGGTACCTTTCTGGTACGAAGCAAAGACTGTACCGCTGAGC
This sequence comes from Berghia stephanieae, assembly GCF_034508935.2. NCBI lineage: Eukaryota > Metazoa > Mollusca > Gastropoda > Nudibranchia > Aeolidiidae > Berghia > Berghia stephanieae. The sequence goes on along the minus strand of NC_088374.1, from coordinate 22,930,978 downwards.
CACTCTCAAACCTGGGAATTCTCCAGGTCTCAGATCTGAGAGTTGTTTTTGTTGTTGTTGTTGTAAAGACGAAGGTCATTTAAATCGATTGTAATTTATAGGACGATTTTTATGGTCAAATTTTTAAATACATGTCTTTCCAAAATAAGGGAGTGAAATCTCTCATTACCAGCTATTTTCAGGATTTTCCCCAAAAATTCACATCCAACTAATACAAAAATTTATTTTTTCTATCGCCCAAGCACAGTAGCAGTAGATAATTTCTTGCGATACATAATTTCTTTAGCAAAACATACTCTGCAACACACTACTGTTAATTTTCTTTAAATTCTATGATGTACAAGAGAAATTTGAATTAGAAAAATGTTGTTTGAATGTGACGATTTTCCTATAGATAGTTCGAAGATGACGTCACTCAGGTCTTTGTTATTGTTTTTTGCCATCCGCGTTTATGAGTAATGCTCACTGAACTGTATTAACCCGACTATAAACGTTTATGGATACGCACAGTTTTGTGTATTTGTTCGTTATACTTCCGGATGGCAATGTTATGAGCTTCTTGGACAAGCGCATACAATCTATATATTTTTTATCGCCCAAGCACAGTAGCAGTAGATAATTTCTTGCGATACATAATTTCTTTAACAAAACATACTCTGCAACACTCTGTTCATTTTCTTTAAATTCTATGATATACAAGATAAATTTGAATTAGAAAAATGTTGTTTGTATCGTAACGAATGTGCCGATTTTCCTATAGGGAATGAGATTAGCGGAAGAGTAGCGTCCCTTGATTGGACGTCACCCATAGTCTGTGACGTCACCGGCGGAAAATTTATTGGAGAGAGAACGACATGTTGGTTGTGCGCATGCGTCTCTCGTCCTCTCGCATGCGCACAGCCAACATGACGTTCTCTCTCTAATAACGTTTCCGCCGGTGACGTAACAGACTATTGGTGACGTCCAATCAAGGGACGCTACTCTTCCGCTAAACTCATTCCCTGTAGTTGGTAAGGGGAGGGGTGACTAGTTAAAATTAAAGGAAATATTATATCTTTTATTTTGTTCGTGTCGCAAACTGAAAGTGTGAAAAGAGTGTGTGGGTGTGAGTGAGTGTTCATTATTGATGAGTAGTCATATTCTTTTAAAAAGTACAGTCAAATGGTATTTGAGTTTGTTTGTACTTCAACAAGAATATTATCTATTCCTAACACAGAGATAAAACGAAATTAAGAGAAGTAAGTTAAAAATTGTGTGTCGAAAATCGACCTTAAGAACTGATAGCGGTCCCTTATAGCGTAGCCGTCGTTAACTTATAGCCTGGCACTGGCCAAATAATGTCGTCAAAATTCCAGGCTTTAGCCACAAAAGAAAACAAATCGTGAGTTGTATTCAATAGTTCCACCATTGGGTCCACTTGTTTCCATGAATACTACAAACGACAACTCACTAGGCGGTGCAAAAACCAAATAATGACGTCAAAATGCCAGTCTTTTTGGCTTTCAGTGTCAGGCTATAACTTAACGATGGCCACGCTCAAAGCCATAAAATCCATTGAGATTAAGTTTATCCCGGTTTTGAAACGGACGATAACAATTTCTTACTATCCTTTGGATGGAATGCATGTCTATCGTACTCAAGTACTTTCCGACAGATCTAACAGACCCAACTACCCAAACACTCCTAGGTGGAAATAGGTGGATAGGAGAAAAAAAATAAAGTCAAAAGACCAGTCCTTTTGGGTTTCAGTGTCAGGCTATAACATAACGATGGCTACGCTAGAACCGTAGCCATCGTTAAGTTATAGCCTGACACTGAAACCCAAACAGACTGGCGTTTTAACCTCATTATTTTTTTATTGCACCGCTTAGTGAGTTGTCGTTAGTAGTGCTCATGGAAACAAGTTATTTCATTGTTTGAACTATTGAATACAACTCACGATTTGTTTTCTTTTGAGGCAAAACACTGGCATTTTTACGTCATATTTTGGTTAGTGTCAGGCTATAAGTTAACGATGGCTACGCTAGAACTCACAAGAACTTATATTTGACGTCATTTCTTTAGGGTTTTGCAACGTCTAGTGAGTTGATAGTAGTTGTCAATTAAACAAGATATTTCATTGGTTGACCTACTGAATAAAACTTACGATTTGTTTTCTTTTGTGACCAACGACTTGTCTTTTGACGTCATTTGTTGCTCAGGCTATAACTTAACGATGGCGACAGTCCTATTGAGTCCTCGTGTCAGGCGGTAGCCATCGTTAACATAATATAGCCTGGCACTAGAACCCTCTAGGACTGGCAGTTTGACGTTATCTTTTTAGGTTTGTGTAGCGTCTAGTGAGTTGTCGTTAGTAGAGCTCATGGAAACAAGTTATTTCATTGGCTGAACAATTAAATAGAACTCATGATTTGTTTTCTTTTGTGGCAAAAGACTGGCATTTTGACGTCATTTTTTTTGGTCAGTGTCAGGCTATAACTTTACGAAGGCTACGGTGTCAGTCTCTAAGTTAGCGATGTCTACGCTACAATCCAAGTGAGTCCTCGTTTCAGGCTCTATGTTAATGATGTCTACGCTACAGACCAAGTGATCCTCGTGTAAGTCTCTATGTTAACGGTGTCTACGCTACAGTCCAAGTGAGTCCTCGTGTCAGGCTTTTAGTTAACGATGGCTGCGATTTTTTTATTGCTCTTATAGATAGAACGAAGATGACTTCACTCAAGCCTTTGTATTTGTTTTATTACCATCCGCGTTTATGAGTAATTCACTAAACTGTATTAACCTGACTATAAAAGTTCATGGTTACACACGGTTTTGTGTTGGCCCGTTATACTTCCGGATGTCAATGTTGTGAACTCTTTAGCCAAGCGCATACTATCTATACGCGACACTCCTCTTGCTTGTTTATCTCTCTGTTCATTCCTTCGCAAACCGGACAATTGTTGGATGTTTATTTCTGGAGCATTTTTGATTCTCGTGTTTTCAGTGTTCACACATCACGCAAGGAAATAAATGCTGGTATGTAGATATCACGCAAAACTGATATTGAGATGGACGTGGGCCAGTTAGATTGAATAATGTGAAGATGGGTGGAGGGGAAGGGGGGGGGGTGGTGACGGATGGGAATTGGAAGAATAAAAAGAAGCAAAAGAAGAAGAAGAAGGAGGAGGAGGAGGAAGATGAGAAGGAGGGGGAGGAGGGGAGGTGGAGATGAAGAAGTAGAAGAAGAATAAGAAGAAGAAGGAGGAGGAGGAGGAAGGGTAGGTGGAGAAGAAGAAGTAGTACAAGAATAAGAAGAAGAAGAAGAAGAAGAAGAAGAAGAAGAAGTAGAAAAAGAAGAAGGAGGAGGAGGAGGAGGAGGAGGAGGAATGGTAGGTGGAGAAGAAGAAGTAGAAGAAGAAGAAGAAGAAGGAGGAAGAGGAGGAGGAGGAGGAGGAGGAGGATGAGGAGGAGGAGGAGGAGGAGGAGGAAGAGGAGGAGGAGGACGGGGGGAGAAAAGAAGGAGGAGAAGAAGAAGGAGAAAAGGAAGAAGAAGAAGAAGAAGAAGAAGAAGAAGAAGAAGAAGAAGAAGAAGAAGAAGAAGAAGAAGAAGAAGAAGAAGAAGAAAAAAAGAAGAAGAAGAAGAAGAAGAAGAAGAAGAAGAAGAAGAAGAAGGAGGAGGAGGAGGAGGAGGAGGAGCTTATTAAATGTCTATCAGAGTATCAACGTGATAATCTGCATTCTTGACAAGTCTATAAACATTTTTAAAGGATAAAGACGAGATATTGAAAATAACAACGAAATAGATAACGTTACATTTGGAACGATAAATATGTGACAGACTTCTCATAGAAAAACGAACGTCCGCATTCGGACAAGGACGGAAGTAGAACTAATCTAGATTTCCGGTCCGTGCTGCTCAGAAACGGTAACTGTCCATGCTCGTCAAAATCGCCTCCAAATTTTCGCCTCGTTATCTCCTTATTTGGTGGTATTGTGACGTCATCTCTCTCATTAACCGTCTATTTTGTTAGGTACTTTTGGGTATTTTTTTTTTCTCATTTTTATTTATTTTTATTCTTCTCTTTTATCGACTACATTGGAAAAGAGGTGAGAGGATGGGGAATTGGGGAGGGGGGGGGGTAGGAATGTTGTCGGGGTGGGGGGGGGGGGGGAGAGATTTCAAGGAGTTAAGAAAGTGTTGGCGGCTATGTGGTCTTTCTCTCGGCCCATAGTTGAGTCCTTGGAAAAGGCTCTTTACTCATATTCTCTCAACGTAATCAGCGTTGTCTCTGTCCCCAAAAATGATATTATCGCCCAACTGGGATTTTACCCTTACCCCCCCCCTCCACCTCCTTACCACCCATGGAAATCGACATATTCTATACGATGCAGCCAACATTTTTCTCATTCTAATTTCTTTTGTACATCAGATAATTTGAATAAAAACGTTGCCTATTGTTAAAGTATATTAAGACTGTTGAAGAGCTCGTTTAGCAGGAACACAATCTGTATTCCGAAAAGTAATAGATTTTTGTTTGAGTGAAACAAATCTATTTTAGTATAGATAGTGTGCGCTTGGCTAAGAAGCTCACAACATTGCCATCCGGAAGTATAACGGACAAACACACAAAACTGTGTGTAACCATGAACTTTTATAGCTTGGTTACTACAGTTAAATGAAAATTACTCATAAACGTGGATGGCAAATAAAAAACAATAACAAAGACCGGAGTGACGTCAACTTTATTATATCTGTAGGTTGGGTGTGAAGGTTTGGGGACAATCTGGAAAATGACCAGTATGGAGAGAGTTAAGGAATTCTTAACCCCCCCCCCCCCTCACCAACCAAAGGAAAATCGTCACATTCGTTACGATGCAGACCAAATTTTTCTCATTCTCACTAAACTGTATTAACCAGACTATAGATACAATGAGGTTGATGTCACTCCAGTCTTTTGTTTTTTTTTTTTGCCATCCACGTTTGTTAGTTATTCTTACCAAACTGTATTAACCAGGCTATAAACGTTTAAGGTTACATAAAGTTTTGTGTGTCGGTCCGTTATACTTCCGGATGGCAATATTTTGAGCTTCTTAGCCAAGCGCAAACTATCTTTAGATAGTTCGAAGTTGATGTCACTCAGGTCTTTGCTATTGTTTTTTTTTTATTTGGTTGCCATCCACGAAAATGAGTAATTCTCACTAAACTGTATTACCCAGACTATAAAAGTTCATAGTTACACATAGTTTTGTACGTCCGGATGGCAATTGTTGTGAGCTTCTTAGCCAAGCGCATACTATCTATAACAGTAAACATTGGGTAAAATCAAAGTCTCGCACACACATATTACACGCCGGGACAATTATTACACACTTTGTGTTACGGGATCCGTCCCTCGGGGAACTGTACACGGTAATCGAATACGGCATCGAACGTGTACTCAAATACATTGAATGTAATATAGAAATGGCCAACAACTGCGATGGAGTGTGAGAGTACAGGGGTTTATTCTTACGTTTTAATATATTATGATCTACAGTCTAATAACAGGATGACTTAATAATAATAATAATAATAATAATAATAATAATAATAATAATAATAATAATAATAATAATAATAATAATAATAATAATAATAATAAAAGAAGATATCTATTGTGTATTTAACATTTTGAGCTTTTAGATTTTAAATATATATCTATACATACAAGGACCCAATTATGTGGCGAGCGAGGATTGAACCCAGGACCTTCCGATCTGAAAGCGAGTGTCATACTACTAGACCACATATTCGCACCATTTGAGGGCCGATTCGTCCCAGTGTATTTCGTCTTTTGATCACATTTAGACTTCCGTTACACCCAACGTGCAATTTTTTGCAGGTCTGATAACCCAATTCCTCATGGGCTCATTGTTGTTGTAGTGGAAAACAAACGAAAAAAATAAACGACGCAAAATATTGTCCATTACAACAATGTTAAACTAGGCCCTTAGGTGGGTTCGGATGTCAGAACTGTTTATATGTACACGTTGTTTCCATTCATTCTAATCATAATGATTGCAGTCGATGAATAATAAATGCGTTGCCATGGAGACAGTATTTAAAAAAAAAAGTAAAGTATCATTATATTATAGATTCATTCAGTAAGCCGGCTATGTGGTCTAGTGGTAGGACACTCGAAATCAAATCGGAAGGTCCTGGGTTCGAGCTTTGTTCGGCGCATGGTTGTGTCCTTTGGAAACTGCTCTTTACATTTACTCACATTCTCTCACCGTACTCAGGTTTATAATGAGTACCTCGCTCGGAGCATAGTTGAGTCCTTGAAAACTAGTTGATTCTCTATTTGAGTATGAAAAATCATGTTTTTTGTTACGATCGGAAGGTCCTGCGTTCGAGCCTCGCTCGTAGCATAGTTGAGTCTTCGGAGAAGGCTCTTAACTCATATTCTCTCACCGTACTCAGGTTTAAAATGAGTACCTGACCGTCGTTAACAGCGTTGTCTCTGTCAGAAAAAAAATTGTAATAACACTAGCCAAGTCACGTCCCACATGTCACTTGTGGCTGTTATAAAGCGCTTTGAGCTCGTTTAGATTATTTTGCGCTATATGAAATATCCTATCTAAATATTGTCCCTTTAATACTCTTATTCAAGCCTGTACCAAACTTAGGGCGAATTTTCCTTTTTTAAAAAAATTAACTGACTCAATCCTAGAGATTTTTTCTACTTTTCAAAATTAGATAAAATAAGCATTAAAATGAGTATTTAGACCGTCTACATAGATAATTTTATCCACTATCATAAACATGTAAAAAGATAAAATATTAGCTTTGATACTACGTCTATAGATAGTATGCACTTGGCTAAGAAGCTCATAACATTGCAATCCGGAAGTATAACGGATCAACACACAAAACTGTGTGTAAACATGAACGTTTATAGTCAAGTCAATACAGTTTTTAGTGAGAATTACTCATAAACGCGGATGGCAATAAACAATAACAAAGACCTGAGTGACGTCAACTAAGAACTATCTATAAAAGTACCTCGGGTATACAAGGGGTATAGAGAATGAGATTAGCGGAAGAGTAGCGTCCCTTGATTGGACATCACCTTACAGAGAGAACGTCAACATGGTTTTGCGCATGCTCTTCTCGTCCTCGCTTTCGGTGAAGTGTCTCCGGAAGCGAGGACTGGAGACTCATGCGCACAACCAACATGACGTTCTCTCTCTAATAACTTTTCCTCCGGTGACGTCCAATCAAGGACGCTACTCTTCCGCCAATCTCTTTCCCTATAGTCGGTGTTAGGGTTGAGTGAGTTAACACATTACTTCTTGGAAATTCCTATTATAAATCAGGGTCACCGAATTTACATCTAATCAACCAAACCAACGAACTTACGAACAAACAAACAAGTGAAAACATATGTATTTAGATATTTAAAGATTCAGATTGTAAATCGAGAAACAGGGAAAATTTAATTGGTTTTGATTTGCACAATTGATGCCGGTTTTATTGGATAATATAGTTGAACGAAAAGTCAAGATTGACGTCATCAAAATGGCGGCGAATGACAATAACATTTTGATCTCGTTTCCCTTTTTGGCTTCGAATTTGCACTATCATCCTTTTAGTTCCTTGTGTACCGGAATAATGACATTTCTCGTCTGGTCAGTATGAACCGATTATTTTCATCTTATTTATTTATATGTTTATCAGTTATTTATTTATTATTTATTTATTTATTTATTTATTTATTTATTTATTTATTATTTATTATTTATCTATGTATACATTTATCTTTGTTTTCATATATTTGAATAGTTTGAACAGCTGGGTGACAAAGAAAGTGAAGAGTAATATTAGTTTTCTGAGGTTATCTGATCAGAGAGATGAATGGCGTACCATGATCAC
>NC_088374.1:22907792-22922981 GCF_034508935.2 Berghia stephanieae | reverse complement strand
AAAATGACCAGTAGGGAGAGAAGTTAAGGAATTCTTAACCCCCCCCCCCCTCACCAACCAAAGGAAAATCGTCACATTCGTTACGATGCAGACCAAATTTTTCTCATTCTCACTAAACTGTATTAACCAGACTATAGATACAATGAGGTTGATGTCACTCCAGTCTTTGTTTTTGTTTTTTGCCATCCACGTTTATGAGTTTTTGTTACGAAACTGTATTAACCAGACTATAAACGTTTAAGGTTACACAAAGTTTTGTGTGTCGGTCGTTATACTTCCGGATGGCAATATTTTGAGTTCTTAGCCAAGCGCAAACTATCTTTAGATAGTTCGAAGTTGGCGTCACTCAGGTCTTTGCTATTCTTTTTTTTAATTTGGTTGCCGTCCACGAAAATGAGTAATTCTCACTAAACTGTATTATCCAGACTATAAAAGTTCATAGTTACACATAGTTTTGTACGTCCGGATGGCAATTGTTGTGAGCTTCTTAGCCAAGCGCATACTATCAATAACAGTAAACATTGGTAAAATCAAAGTCTCGCACACACATATTAGACGCCGGGACAATTATTACACACTTTGTGTTACGGGATCCGTCCCTCGGGGAACTGTACACGGTAATCGAATACGGCATCGAATCGAACGTGTACTCAAATACATTGAATGTAATATAGAAATGGCCAACAACTGCGATGGAGTGTGAGAGTACAGGGGTTTATTCTTACGTTTTAATATATTATGATCTACAGTCTAATAACAGGATGACTTAATAATAATAATAATAATAATAATAATAATAATAATAATAATAATAATAATAATAATAATAATAATAATAATAATTAATAATAATAATAGAAGAAGATATCTATTATGTATTTAACATTTTGAGCTTTTAGATTTTAAATATATATCTATAGATACAAGGACCCAATTATGTGCCGAGCGAGGATTGAACCCAGGACCTTCCGATCTGAAAGCGAGTGTCATACTACTAGACCACATATTCGCACCATTTGAGGGCCGATTCGTCCCCAGTGTATATCGTCTTTTGATCACATTTAGACTTCCGTTACACCCAACGTGCAATTTTTTGCAGGTCTGATAACCCAATTCCTCATGGGCTCATTGTTGTTGTAGTGGAAAACAAACGAAAAAAATAAACGACGCAAAATATTGTCCATTACAACAATGTTAAACTAGGCCCTTAGGTGGGTTCGGATGTCAGAACTGTTTATATGTACACGTTGTTTCCATTCATTCTAATCATAATGATTGCAGTCGATGAATAATAAATGCGTTGCCATGGAGACAGTATTTAAAAAAAAAAGTAAAGTATCATTATATTATAGATTCATTCAGTAAGCCGGCTATGTGGTCTAGTGGTAGGACACTCGAAATCAAATCGGAAGGTCCTGGGTTCGAGCTTTGTTCGGCGCATGGTTGTGTCCTTTGGAAACTGCTCTTTACATTTACTCACATTCTCTCACCGTACTCAGGTTTATAATGAGTACCTCGCTCGGAGCATAGTTGAGTCCTTGAAAACTAGTTGATTCTCTATTTGAGTATGAAAAATCATGTTTTTTGTTACGATCGGAAGGTCCTGCGTTCGAGCCTCGCTCGTAGCATAGTTGAGTCTTCGGAGAAGGCTCTTAACTCATATTCTCTCACCGTACTCAGGTTTAAAATGAGTACCTGACCGTCGTTAACAGCGTTGTCTCTGTCAGAAAAAAAATTGTAATAACACTAGCCAAGTCACGTCCCACATGTCACTTGTGGCTGTTATAAAGCGCTTTGAGCTCGTTTAGATTATTTTGCGCTATATGAAATATCCTATCTAAATATTGTCCCTTTAATACTCTTATTCAAGCCTGTACCAAACTTAGGGCGAATTTTCCTTTTTTAAAAAATTAACTGACTCAATCCTAGAGATTTTTTCTACTTTTCAAAATAGATAAAATAAGCATTAAAATGAGTATTTAGACCGTCTACATAGATAATTTTATCCACTATCATAAACATGTAAAAAGATAAAATATTAGCTTTGATACTACGTCTATAGATAGTATGCACTTGGCTAAGAAGCTCATAACATTGCAATCCGGAAGTATAACGGATCAACACACAAAACTGTGTGTAAACATGAACGTTTATAGTCAAGTCAATACAGTTTTTAGTGAGAATTACTCATAAACGCGGATGGCAATAAACAATAACAAAGACCTGAGTGACGTCAACTAAGAACTATCTATAAAAGTACCTCGGGTATACAAGGGGTATAGAGAATGAGATTAGCGGAAGAGTAGCGTCCCTTGATTGGACATCACCTTACAGAGAGAACGTCAACATGGTTTTGCGCATGCTCTCTCTCGTCCTCGCTTTCGGTGAAGTGTCTCCGGAAGCGAGGACTGGAGACGCATGCGCACAACCAACATGACGTTCTCTCTCTAATAACTTTTCCTCCGGTGACGTCCAATCAAGGGACGCTACTCTTCCGCCAATCTCTTTCCCTATAGTCGGTGTTAGGGTTGAGTGAGTTAACAAATTACTTCTTGGAAATTCCTATTATAAATCAGGGTCACCGAATTTACATCTAATCAACCAAACCAACGAACTTACGAACAAACAAACAAGTGAAAACATATGTATTTAGATATTTAAAGATTCAGATTGTAAATCGAGAAACAGGGAAAATTTAATTGGTTTTGATTTGCACAATTGATGCCGGTTTTATTGGATAATATAGTTGAACGAAAAGTCAAGATTGACGTCATCAAAATGGCGGCGAATGACAATAACATTTTGATCTCGTTTCCCTTTTTGGCTTCGAATTTTGCACTATCATCCTTTTAGTTCCTTGTGTACCGGAATAATGACATTTCTCGTCTGGTCAGTATGAACCGATTATTTTCATCTTATTTATTTATATGTTTATCAGTTATTTATTTATTTATTTATTTATTTATTTATTTATTTATTTATTTATTTATTTATTTATTTATTTATCTATGTATACATTTATCTTTGTTTTCATATATTTGAATAGTTTGAACAGCTGGGTGACAAAGAAAGTGAAGAGTAATATTAGTTTTCTGAGGTTATCTGATCAGAGAGATGAATGGCGTACCATGATCACCGATGTCTGGCACAGACTTGGTACTTGGAGAAGAAGAAGAATTTTTTTTTTTTTAAACGTGTTGAATATATTTATTCATTTATTCATTTTTTATTTAATTATTTTTTTAATTGTTTAGAGCGATGTGCCCTTATTTGCAGGACTGATAACCCAATTATTACGGGCTCATTGTTGTAATTGAAATCTCAAACAAACAAAAATGACACAAAATATTTTCCATTATCAATGATAAACTGTATAGGCCATAAGTGTGTTCGAATATCAGATGTGCATATGATGTACACGTGATTTAGAACAATAAGGAATGAGATTAACGGAAGAGTAGCGTCCCTTGATTGGACGTCACCTTACAGAGAGAACGTCAAAATGGTTTTGCGCATGCGTCTCTCTCGTCCTCGCTTTCGGTGAAGTGTCTCATGCCGCACAACTAACATGACGTTTTCTCTCTAATAACTTTCCGCTCGTGACTTCGAATCAAGGGACGCTACTCTTCCGCTAATCTCATTCCCTATACATGGCTTAAGACTAGATTTGGACTTGTATAATTTAAATGCCTTTGATATATATAAAGAACATAACGAGTTTACAACGCGGTTATGTGGTCTTATGGTATTATGGTATCGGATCGGAAGCGACGAGATGTTATGATGTCTTGGCGGAAAGGGCATAATATAGAATATGAAAAATATGATAATGTAATATGACAAAGTTGTCACCCGAAGAAAATATATATTTTGTCTGAAGAGGCAGAAAAAGGAGAAGCTGACGAAGAAGAAAGAAAGTAAGAAGAAGGAGAAGAAGAGAAGAAGAAGAAGAAGAAGAAGAAGAAGAAGAAGAGAAGAAGAAGAAAAGAAGAAGAGAAGAGAAGAAGAAGAAGAAGAGAGAAGAAGAAGAAGAAGAAGAAGAAGAAAGAAAGAAGAAAAGAAAGAGAAGAAGAAGAGAAGAAGAAGAAGAAGAAGAAGAGAAGAAGAAGAAGAAGAGAAGAAGAAGAAGAGAAAAGAAGAGAAGAAAAGAAGAAGAAGAAGAAGAAGAAGAAGAAGAAGAAGAAGAAGAAGAAGGAGAAGAAGAAGAAGAAGAAGAAGAAGAAGAAGACCAACAACAAAAACAAGAACAAATAGAAGAAAGAGATGAAGAAAACCATCAAATCCGTTTTCATAACAAAGCTTGGAGACTGTTGGCTACAAAATTTATATACCCTTAATTGCTTATTATTTTAATATTTACCACAATGTTGGAGTCAGTCTAAATCGATGCTTCAGGTCTTTTCAGCCATCGTCAGGACTGTGTGTTACATTTCTTTGGTTTGTTGTGTGTTGTTGCTTGTTGAAGTGGTTCCGTAGGTTTGTAGTTGATTAGTAAGTGCTTCAGTGGATGTGGAAAACTATTGTACATCTCATTTTTTTGTGTTGAGTGTGGCTTCATGGGGGTGTTTCATAATAGTATATTTCTCTTCCAGACATAAGCTACATTGACTTGATGATGGTTTGTATCCTGTTGCTTTAGATATAATTTTCCATTAAGATGTTGTGGTCTAGTTTGCTGTCTTATAATTTCCAAATATATTCCCTGAGTTTTGTGGATGTTTTTTTGTTAGTTGTTCTAAAGGTTGAGGTGTGGAGGTTGCATCTTGTTTTGAAATTATTTTCCGTTAGTCCTACATATTTTTCTTGCTTGTTTGTTTTAATTTCGGTGACTGTGGCTTGGTAAATTAAACTTGATTCTAAATATTGTTTGTTTAGCGGGCAATGTCCCTTTTGTCTGCTGTTGCATTTTCTGGTGGATGGGTTTTGCTCTTGTTGGTCGTTTGTTAATATTCTTTTTGTTGTGGCTTGAAATTATTTGTTCTTTGTTGCGCATACACGAGTAGCTTATCTTTATGGTATTCCTGTTGATAATTTTATGTAGCAATGAATATCCCGCACAAATCTTTGGGCCTCTTTTTCGCTCACGAAGTGCCCAAATTCACGACAAAATATGGGACGAAGCCATTTCGTACATGCTATATTTAAAAATTAATTACGACGCTGTTTATAATTGAATATGACTGAAAGTTGGCACAAAGTTAGAAAAGAGGGAATTTTAGATTATGTCAAGCGACAAAACTCGTACGATTACTAGCAGACCGTTAAAAAGAGATTTTTACTCTTTGGAGTACAATATTTCTAAAACTACAAAGAGGAGAGATTTTGTCGCTCATAAGGTTATATATGCACATTTCTTTTATTTATATTTCAAATTTCATTCGATTATGATAAGTACTGTTCCCGTATTCTCACAAAACATCAACCCAATTTGCATTTCAATGAGTGAAAATATGGAGACGGCCATTTTGCTCCAGCATCGCGCGACACGAAAATGACGTGAGCGAGGCAAGGCTGCCAGATAGCCAGACTTTAACCTGGCCAAATTCGACTTCAAAAGTGGCTAACTAGAAAATCATATGGCTTTCAATATTAAGACTGGCCCACTTAAAATGAACTAAATTTCAACAAACAGAAAATTGAATAGATTAGGATAACTGTCATTGAGACAAACATAGATGAATAAGATGTAAAAAAAAAAAGAAACAAAATTATAAATTTGGCCACACACGTGGCCATCTGGCAACCTTGTTTGCGACGACGGATGACACAAATCCTCGCGCGCTTTTTTAAAATTACGGTATCTTTTCATTGTTATGTCATAGGGATAGTAGATTAACACATTATTTCTCTCTCTCTCTCTCTCTCTCTCTCTCTCTCTCTCTCTCTCTCTCTCTCTCTCTCAAATACATACTAGAACTAACATAAGCCATGGTCTCAGGGAACTGATTCAGCAGGCATTTTTCGTGTCATTTGTATGGGTTGTAGACACAAGATAACACTTCGGAAAAGTTCCAAATGATCAATATTATGTATATTTTAAAACAAATTTATAGTTGACCCTAGCCATACAGTTCTAAAACTATACAAGTTAGAACTCTTCTAATGTCTTCATCATATTTTCTGATAATTTTGCCATAAAATTGCCAAGTTTTAATATCTAATTCCACGTATTAAGCGAGATAAGGCACAAACCAGAATAAAACGCAGAAAAGGCGTCCCATATTTTCCGTATTTTTTTCTCTTTGTGAGTCATCCAAATAAATGACATCTTTGAAACTGCATAACTTTGTTATATATTAATGGATTTTCAAAACTCAAAAAGATTTTTACTCAGTAGAGAAAGGGCTTTAGTTTAAGAGTAGTATTTCCTACAAAAATAGAAAACAAACATTTTCATAGTCATTGCTAATTTTATGTAGCTTGTGTTTTTTTGGAAAGTGTGTATCAATTAACTTCAGGAACTGCTGTCCAATGTGTGTGCTGAAGTTATTGTCGAAAGGAGGGTTGAACCAAGTAATGTGTCGTTTTCTTGTTTTGCGTTCTTCACGTGTGTGATGAGGTTTATATGAGAAGGGGGCGTCAGTGTATTTAAATGGTGTGTTGTATCCGCTTTTTGTGAGTGCTCCTTTGTGGGGGGTTTCTGCGACGTTGAATATCTCTCTGTTTTCCGAAAGTTTGCTCACCCTCAAACAAACAAACACTGAAACAAACAAGCAAGAAAAATATGTAGGACTAACGGAAAATAATTTCAAAACAAGATACAACCTCCACACCTCAACATTTAAAAACACTAACAAAAAGACATCCACATAACTCAAATATTTAATTAGGGCGTCCGTCATTGTTCCGATTGTTTAGAGCCAGTTACTAAGTTACCATGCGTCATTACGAGGGAAGTGACGTAATGAATGTTGAAGCATATTAGTCATATACGCGTATGACAACAAACAAAGCAGTAACAAAGACCCCAGTGACAACTTCATTCTATCTATAGCGACTATTATCTTCATCTCTTAAAATTTTTGAGTTGGCAGGTCGGTAGCTACATACTAGCTGTAGGCGATGGGTCAGCTTTACTAGCAAACATTCCCACTGATCTCAATGGCAAATGCGTCAGTGGTCTTAATTGTTGTCAAAACCTGAGATTTCATTTTGTTTTCATTCTTATTTTCATTTTCATCTCCATTCAATTCATTTCATTTCATTTCCATACTTGGGTGGGAGGAAATGAAAAGGAAGATACGGAAAACCGGAAATGAGAGAAAGTTGTCAACTTCCTGTTATGGCGTTATGATTCTTTTTTTTTTAATTCGATTTTTTTCCGTCTCCTTTCGTTTTCATTCATTCATTGATTTAAAAAAAATAGGTAGAGTTTAATGAATGGCGTTTCTTATTAACTTTGTTCATAATAATCAATACTGAACTATTTTAATATTTTTAATGAGCTTTAATATAGCGCAATATCTTACTTACTTATCCGAACCAGCGACCACCTGAGCTCTAGCCCTTCGGTCTTGTGCCATAACGTAGAAGTTAGACGTCTTTTATTGAAGTTGTTCTAGGTGACAATTAAGTGTGTTACGGATGCTTGGATTTGGTAGTAGGAATATTAAATGTGCTCAAAATGCTTTATATAAGGGGTCCCCGCCAAAACAGAAAGACGTAAAATTTGGAACGAGATATGACGCCTGTTTTTCGATAATACATTTTTCCCCCGACAGAAACAACGCTGTTAACGGCCAGGTATTCATTTTACATCTGAGTACGGTGAGAGGATGTGAGTAAAGAGCCTTTTCCAAGGATTCAACGATGAGCGGATCGAGGCTCGAGCCCAGCACTTCCGATCCGAATGCGAGTATCATAGCGCAAGGTCACAATGAAGAAGAAAAGAAGAAGAAGAAGAAGAAGAAAGAGAAGAAGGAGGAGGAGGAGGAGGAGGAGGAGAAGAAGAAGAAGAAGAAGAAGAAGAAGAAGAAGAAGAAGAAGAAGAAGAAGAAGAAGAAGAAGAAGAAGAAGAAAGAAGAAGAAGAAGAAGAAGAGAAGAGAAGAAGAAGAAGAGAAGAAGAAGAAGAGAAGAAGAAGAAGAAAGAAGAAGAAGAAGAAGAAGAAGAAGAAGAAAGAAGAAGAAGAAGAAGAAAAGAAGAAGAAGAAGAAGAAGAAGAAGAAGAACAACAACAACAACAACAACAACAACAACACCAACGACGACGACAACAACAACACCCACAGCAAGAGAATTTCCGTTGCTCCAGTAATTTCCACAAGTATGTCATTTCATTTATCTATAGGGGTTAGAAGTTATAATATTCGTTGGAGACGATAATTTACTCACACCAGATTTTGAACTGTGCTATTTTGATACGTCCGGGAAATTATTGTTCCAAACCCGGAGTCACTATTAAATTAAATAATAATAATACAATCATCCAGAACTCAATACTGTACCGTGTTATTCTGACTAAACATATTGTTTTTGGGTTTTTTAATAATTTGGCAAAGATACTTTTGGGCGACAGTGTGGCTCAGCGGTACGGTCTTTGCTTGCTACCCGAAAGGTACCGAGTTCGATCACCCACCGCTCATATATTTATATATATATATATATATGACTTACTGACTTAAAGCCTTTCGCTTCCTAATCATCCGATCCGAACGCCTCGGCTGCCTCTCTAATCATCTGTGTCATTTCCTTCCATAGTTCACGGTCTTTTGCTGTGGATGTTAAGCTCATAAGGTCTTCCTTTGATTTTAATTCCTTGTTACTTACATATATATATATATATTTATATATATATATATATATATATATATATATATATATATATATGTTTGTGTGTGTGTGTGTGTGTGTGTATGTGTTAATAATAACTAATGGATGTATAGATAGTATGCGCTTGTCTAAGAAGCTCATAACATTGCCATCCGGAAGTATAATGGACCAACACTAAACTGTGTTATCCATGAACGTTTATAGTCTGGTTAATACCGTTCAGTGAGCATTACTCATAAACGCAGATGGCAAAAAACAATAACAAAGACCTGAGTCACGTCATCTTCGAACTATCTATACGTTTCCTGGCCACAATTTAAAAAAGTGTTTAGTCAGAAAAGGTATCCATAATTTATTATTGTCTTGTAAAGTCTGTCACGCCTGCAGGCCAATTATAAATTTAGCGAAAAATTGTATAAACTATTTATAATGAACGCCAGGATTTGGTAGAGATCACATCCGGGTATTCACTCAAGAAACGCAGCATAAAAAATAAATTAATAAAAAATAATTGAGCTTTATATAGAGCAATATCCACTAAATGTGCTCAAAGCGCTCCCTTGGTCAACAGCAACATTTAACATGTAGGACGGGACATGACGCCTGTTAGGCGATATTACAATTTTTCGGACAAAGACAACGCTGTTTACGGCTAGGTACTCATTTTACACCTGAGTACTGTGAGAGAATGTGAGTAAAGAGCCTTTTCAAAGGACTTAACTATGCGCCGAGCGCGAGGCTCGAACCCAGGACCTTCCGATCCGAAAGCGAGTGTCATACCACTAGACCACATAGCGGCAATAACATCATACGTAGTCACAACAATTCAAATATTCTTTTATGTCACTGCAATGTTATGATTACGTATGAAGGAATTATACAAACCAGCCGTACTTTGTTAAAAAAAAAAAACCCATATTTAAAAATTTGGCCAGAAAACTCATCCTTCAATATTTAATATCGATCGATTTAAATGACCTTCATCTTGGGAAATAAAACAAAACAAAAAAAAAAATTCGAACCTGGGACTTCGTGAAGTCTTCCTTCACGTTCCAAGGTTTGAGAGTTTTGCCATGATGAGGGTTATTTAAATTTCTCGATATATGAAGGACGAGTTTTCTGGCCAAATTTTTACAGAGCACGACAAAAATGTATTTGCTGCAATTTTATTATTATTTTTTTTTTTTTTTTTTTTTTTTTGAGAATTCGACTTGCAAGGGAGGAAATAATTTCCAACCTTTTTTTTTAAGTAACTTATTTAGTGGATAGATAGAACGAATGTGACGTCACGCAGGTCTTTGTTATTGTTTTTTTTTTTTTTTTTGCCATCCGTGTTTATGAGGAATTCTCATTAACTTGTAATAACCATACTATAAACGGTCAAGATTACACATAGTTTTGTGTGATCGTCCGTTATACTTCTGGTAGGCAATGTTGTGAGCTTCTTCATCAAGCGCATACTGTCTTCCATCTTAGTCGTTTTTCGTTTTCTTTTATTTTTTTATCTTTTTGTTCTGTTTTGTTTTGTTTGTTTCGTTTGTTGTGTCTGTTTTTTTTTGTTTGTTTTTTTTTCTGTTGTTTTTGTTGCTTGTGTCTAAAAATGGTGATAATGAGATGAGTGACGTCAAGTGTACTCTGTACTTTGTTTGTCGTTGTTGTTGTTGCTGTTGTTGTTGTTGTTGTAGTCGTTGCTGTTGTTGTTGTTGTTGTTGTTGTAGTCGTTGCTGTTGTTGTTGTTGTTGTTGTTGTTGTAGTCGTTGTTGTTGTTGTTGTTGTTGTTGTTGTTTTAGTCGTTGTTGTTGTTGTTGTTGTTGTTGTTGTTGTTGCTGTTGTTGTTGTTGTTTTAGTCGTTGTTGTTGTTGTTGTTGTTGTTGTTTTAGTCGTTGTTGTTGTTGCTGTTGTTGTAGTCGTTGTTGTTGCTGTTGTTGTAGTCGTTGTTGTTGTTGTTGTTTTAGTCGTTGTTGTTGTTGCTGTTGTTGTAGTCGTTGTTGTTGCTGTTGTTGTTTTAGTCGTTGTTGTTGTTGTTGTAGTCGTTGTTGTTGTTGCTGTTTTTAGTCGTTGTTGTTGTTGCTGTTGTTTTGTAGCGTTGTTGTTTGTGTTGTTGTTGTTTTAGTCGTTGTGTTGTTGTTGTTGTTGTTTTAGTCGTTGTTGTTGTTGCTGTTGTTTTAGTCGTTGTTGTTGATGCTGTTGTTTTAGTCGTTGTTGTTGTTGCTGTTGTTTTAGTCGTTGTTGTTGCTGTTGTTTTAGTCGTTGTTGTTGTTGCTGTTGTTTTAGTCGTTGTTGTTGTTGCTGTTGTTTTAGTCGTTGTTGTTGTTGTTTTGTTGTTTTTGTTAGTGTTGTTGTTGTTGTTTAGTCGTTGTTGTTGTCGTTGTTTAGTCGTTGTTGTTTTTTTGTTGTTGTTTTTGTGTTGTTGTGCTTTGTTTTCGTTTGTTGTTGTGTTTTTTGTGTTGTTTGTTGGGTGTTTTGTGTTGTGTTGTTGTGTTGTTAGTCGTTGTTGTTTGTGTTGTTAGTCGTTTTGTTGTGTTGTTGTGTTGTGTGTTGTGTGTTTTGTCGTTGTTGTTGTGGTTGTTTAGTGTTGTTGTTTTGTGTTTTAGTGTTGTTGTTGGTTTTAGTCTTGTTGTTGTTGTGTTTTTAGTGTTGTTGTTGCGTTGTTTTAGTCGTGTTGTTGTCTGTGTTTTGTGTTTTTGTTGTGTGTTTTTGTTTTTTTTTTTGTTTGTTGTTTGTTTCGTTTTGTTGGTTTAGTGTTTTTTTTTTTGTTTTTTTTTTTTTTTGTTGTTGTTTGTCGTGTTGTTGTGTTTTTTTTGTTTTTTAGTCGTGTGTTTGTTTTTATTTTTTCTGTGTTTTATTTGTTTGTGTGTTTTTAGTGTTGTTTTGTTTTTTTCTTTTTTTTTTTTGTTTGTTTTGTTTTTTTGTCTTGTGTTGTTTTTGTTTTGTTGTTTTTGTTTGTTGTTTTGTTGGTTTTTTTTTTTTTTTTGTTGTTTGTTTTGTGTTGTTTTTGTGTTGTTGTTGTTGTTTGTTTATTGTTGTTGTTGTGTTGTTTTAGTTGTTGTTGTGTTGTGTTTTGTGTTGTTGTTTGTTGTGTTGTTTTAGTGTTGTTGTTGTTGTGTTGTTTTAGTCGTTGTTTGTTTTGTTTTGGTTGTGTTTTGTTGTTTGTTGTGTTTTTGTTGTTGTTTGTTGTTGTGTTGTTGTTTTGTGTTGTTTGTTTGTGTTGTTTTTTAGTCGTTTGTTGTTGTTGTTTGTTTGTGTTTTGTTGTGTTGTTTTTTTTGTTGTTTTTTTGTGTTTGTTTGTTGTTTTAGTTTGTTGTTGTGTGTTGTTTTTGTTGTTGTTGTTGTGTTGTTTTGTTTTGTTGTTTGTTGTTTGTTTTGTTGTTTGTGTTGTTGTGTTGTTTTGTTGTTTTAGTGTTGTTGTTGTTGTGTTGGTTTTATGTGTTGTTGTTGTTTTTTTATCGTTTGTTGTTTGTTTTGTTGTTTTGTTTGTGTTGTTGTGTTGTGTTTTGTTTGTTGTTTGTTTTTTTGTTGTTGTGTTGTTTTGTTTTTGTTTGTGTTTTGTTTGTTTTGTTGTTGTTGTGTTTTTTTGTTGTTGTTGGTTGTTTTAGTGTTGTTTTTGTTGTTTGTTGTTTTGTTGTGTTTTGTTGTTGTGTTGTTTAGTCGTTGTTGTGTTGTGTTGTTTTAGTCTGTTGTTGTTGTTGTGTTGTTTTGTGTGGTGTTGTTGCTGTTTTTTAGTGTTGTTGGGTGTTTGTTGTTTGTTTGTTGTTGTTTGTTTTGTTTTGTGTGTTGTTTTTTTTTTGTTTGTTTTGTCGGCGTTGTTATTGTTGTTGCTGTTGTTTTAGTCGTTGTTGTTGTTGCTGTTGTTTTAGTCGTTGTTATTGTTGCTGTTGTTGCAGTCGTTGTTGTTGTTGCTGTTGTTTTAGTCGTTGTTGTTGTTGCTGTTGTTTTAGTCGTTGTTGTTGTTGCTGTTGTTTTAGTCGTTGTTGTTGTTGCTGTTGTTTTAGTCGTTGTTGTTGTTGCTGTTGTTTTAGTCGTTGTTGTTGTTGCTGTTGTTTTAGTCGTTGTTGCTGTTGTTTTAGTCGTTGTTGTTTTTTGCTGTTGTTTTAGTCGTTGTTGTTTTTTGCTGTTGTTTTAGTCGTTGTTGTTGTTGCTGCTGTTTTAGTCGTTGTTGTTGCTGCTGTTTTAGTCGTTGTTGTTTTTGCTGTGAAGTTGGGTGTGAAGTTTTCGGGGAAAACCCTGAAAATGTCTGATAAGGAGAGAGTTAACCCATTGCTGCCCGGGCATAATCTGAAAAAAATGTCTCTCACTGACCATGCGAGGGGAGATAATTCTTCCAAATGTCATAGTATACTTCATTAAAAAAATAATTGCAAGAATGTGAGGCATGCTAGAAACAAAATAAAAGCTGTTTTGGAAAGAAGAATGAATGGCCTTTAATTTGATGTATTTGTTTTGACTATTGATTCATATTTTGATTTGAAAAAAATGTTAAAGTGTAAAATATGTAATAAAATTAAAACACATGAAACCCATTGTCAATGTCATCAAAATGCGCATCCAACTCAACCTCAATGTCTGATTCAGTGTCTGAATGAGTACTACCATCATCATTATCCATTAAAAAACGTTGATCAAGCCCGAGAATTGAGTAATTCAAACGCCATTCCAGCAAAAAAAAAGGACGTTACCACAACCGATTTGGTCGACAAACTTCAAAAAATCGCAGCAGACAAACGAATTGAGATAAAAAACAATCGGGAAACGGCTAGTTTCGCTTTTACTCTTTCTCTACTTTCGTTTTTCAATTAAAAAGAAGTGGTTCTACACACATTTTTAATATACGGTTCAATGGCACTGGGTACCTCGCGGGCGATATCGGGCGATCCGGACTTATGCAGATGTTTTCTGAGCGGGCGATTACGGGCGATTTGGGCGGCAATGGGTTAAGGTGGTGGGGATTGATTTAGTTAAATTTGCGGCTATGTGGTCGAGTGGTATGACACTCGTTTTCGGATCGGAAGGTCCTGGGTTGAGTCCTTGGAGAAGGTTCTTTACTCACATTCTCTCACCATAAGCAGGTGTAAAATTAGTACCCGACTGTTAACAGCGATGTCTCTGTCCCAAAAAATTATAATATCGCCTGACAGGCGTCATGTCCCGTCCTACATGTTAAATATTGCTGTTGACCAGGGACCCCTGTAAAGCGCTTTGAGCTCATTTAGTGTATATTGCGCTATATAAAGCTCATTTTTTTTAGTTACAACACCCGAAGCGAAATACTGTTTTACTAGAGCACACTTTTTTAAAAAAAGGTATTAAAATTTTTTTGCGTAAAAAAATCGTGCTTCAGATATCGATCGATTCAAATGACCCGTATCAATGCAAAACTGAAACCTGGGACTTCTACACGTGGTCTACCTTACGAGCCAGGTTTGAGATTGTTGTACCACGATGGGGGTGGGGGGGGGTGATTTTAATAATCGATCGATATCTAAATGACGAGTTTGCTGGCCAAAAATTGTAAATAAGCATTTTCCAAAAGTTCACGGCAGTGGAAAAATCCCCAAGAGCAAGATTGAATTTGATTGGTTGAGGCATCAGCGTCACAGCGTCACCCCATCCCCCTAACATTCGGCGCACGTTATCAAGGGAGATAATCCCCAATTATTAGTACAAGATTTCCTTGTTTTGCAGAGATCGGGTTTACACTAATCATTTCAATTGGAGACAAATTAAACAGATTTTGAATTTCAAATTGTTATAATTCGCCTGATTATCTCCCTTGAATCATCCAGGAAGATGGGTATATTATTATTATTATTATTATTATTATTATTATTATTATTATTATTATTATTATTATTTTATTATTATTATTATTATTATTATTATTATTATTTATTATTATATTATTATTATTATACGTGTAAGTTTAACAAGTGTGACTTTTATTATATATAATCTGCTAAAAGTTCACTATTGGTTGGACCAGACACAATGCCATTTACATATTTAGAAACTAGACAAATCGGTGTGCGATTTATTGGATTTGGTTAACTCACTCAACCCTAACACCGACTATATCCGTAGTTTACCCGAGGTTACTATTAACCCATGCCTATTTATCACATTTTTCTGAGACAAATTATAGGCGTAGTATCAAATCTAATGTTTTATAGTGTTTACATTTTCATGATAGTTGAATAAAACTATCTACGTGCATGCTCATTTTTAATAGATTTTGTTTCCAATTTTGATAATCTTTTGATAATAATAATAATAATAATAATAATAATAATAATAATATAATATAATATAATAATAATAATAATAATGATAATAATGATAAATAATAATAATAATAATAATAATAATAATTAATAATAATAATAATAATAATAATAAATAATAATAATAGAATGATAATAGTA
>NC_088374.1:22895209-22907693 GCF_034508935.2 Berghia stephanieae | reverse complement strand
TCTCTCTCTCTCTCTCTCTCTCTCTCTCTTTCTCTATTCTTTAACGCATGCGATATACACAACATAAACATATTCATTTCATTTTCAAGTCGTTACATTTGCGGATATTCGACACCAAATATTATCATCATTATCAATTGGTCAATTACTCTAACATTAAATAAATTAATCAGTCAATCAGTCAACGCATCAATCTTTGGTTCTGCTGTACCATATGAAATATTCGACATTTTTATCGCTGATGGAACGAACGTTGATTTATACTTGTTAGTTCTACAATTAATCTGACAAAACCTTCTCCCAGATGGTATAATACTAAATTCATGGTATAAAATATGTTTTTTTATTGTTGGTAAGTGAGAATGGTTTTCTTTCTATTGCTTTTCCATGAATTCTTTCTATTCCGTCAAGAGGATGGTTTATTATTTTTGATGCCTCTTTGATTGATTTTGAAATTTTATATTTATCTTTAAGTGGGCATCCGCCAAACCACATAGCGCATCCAAACGCAATTACATTTTTAATCAATGAGACATAAACTCTGAACATAGTTTTCTTTCCTAATTGAAATGTTCTCAATTTCCTTAGGATGTATAATCTTTGGGCAACTTTCTTAGATATTATATTAATATGTTGTGATAAATTGAGGGAAATATCAATGGTTATTCCTAGATATTTAATATATTCAACTATCTCAACATCATCTTTACCGATCGTCACACACTTTAAGTCGTTTTTATTTTTTACACCAAAAACCTGTTCTTTCGTTTCGTCAACATTTAATTCAAGCTGATTTTGTTCACACCAATCGGTGAATATATTAATTTGTTTGAAATAATTCTTTTTGGTAACTTTATCTTTTAATAAGCCAAGAATAGCAGTATCATCTGCATTTTCACTATAAAACAATTTTCAAAGGATGGTCTGCAGCGGTTGGTGTATAAGATGTACAGGATTGGGGAACTCACGCAGCCTTGGGGACATCCGTCCGACAACGTTCTTTTGTTTGTGATATTTTCACCCAATTTTACAGATTACGGTCTATGGGTCAGAAACTCGTTATACCATTTAATAAGGTAGTTTGGAATATCTATGTTGCACAACTTTTGAAGCAAAATATCTGTGTTCATGGCATTAAAAGCTGACGAAATGTCGACGTATAGGATTCTGGCGTAATTCGAGGGCGTTTGGTCAAAGTGTTTTGAGATAGAATTTGTGGCGGTTAAAAGTGCGTCTTCTACATTGCGATGTTGTTGGTATGCACATTGGTACGGATCTAGCAATTTCAGTTCTTGACAGTTTTGTAGGAGCTCAGATTTTAATTATTTTTCTAAACATTTCATTATAAGCGATGTAAGCGCCACTGGACCGGAGTCGTTCTATACGGTCGGACAACGCTTTTTTGGAACTGGAACGACAATCGATGTTTTCCAAAGTACTGGCACTGATTGTTCATCGATTGACCTTTGGAATAGTTTTGTATAAGGTATAGCCAGTTGTTGGTGACAGTTTTTCAAAATAGTTCCGGTAGTGTTGTCTGGTCCTGGTGCTTTATGTTCTTTATATCCCCGGATATAACACTTTCTTCTTCAACATCTGGAGGTGGCTCATTGTTATTTGACAAACCGTTGTGAACAGGTGGGAGCCTGTCAAAACGACAGTAAAAATCATTTAATTTGTTGACATCAGTTATCGTTTTTCCTTGTGGGAATGTTCGTTTCTTTTGGTCTACTCCTCCCATTTGCTTTATCATCTCCCATGCTTTCCTTGTATTTGTTCTACAATTTGAATCTAAATATCTTCTACCAGATGATGGGAGGGTAAATTCTTATTTTAGAGGATACGCTTTGTCATTGGGAATTTCAAATGGTCTTTTTAATGCTTTTCAGTTTGTAATTCAGTATTTTACCCGATTCTTTAATAATTCTATTTAATTTTGATTTTCTTTCACACCCCACCATCTACACCAGATTGTTGAACTGAAAGATATTATACTAATTTGAAGGGAATTATAGATTTGCAACATTGTCTTTCTGCTAATTCCAATTTTCTACATTTTGGGAGAATATACATTCTTTGGCAAAGTTTCCTAGAGATGCCATCTACATGAGGTTTGAAATTATGTGATTTGTCAATGATCACTCCTAAATATTTGAATTGCTTAACAAGTTCAATCTTTTGTTTATTTCGATGGAATTTGGAGCAACCTGGCTTTTTCTGAAATTAAAAAGTTGTACTTTTGATTTTGATACATTAAGTTCAAGGGAATTTTTCAGACCCCACTTTTCAAAATGTTGATTAGGTAAAATGTCGGTTATTTATATAACAATAATAACAAAAACAAAGACAACTGCAGTTTCACAATACTCAAAATAATTGAACTCCCTGAGAGTTGAATATCACGAACTAGTCCAGTAAGTAATTAATACTTACAATAATTGTACTCTTCATGATTTCAGTATCTCTGACAAGTCCAATAAATCATCAATACTCACAATAATTGCATTCTCCATGATTTCAATATTACTGACTAGTCCAGTAAATCATCAATACTCACAATAAGTGTATTTTCCATGATTCCAATATTACTGACTAGTCCAATAAATCATCAATACTCACAATAAGTATTTTCCATGATTTCAATATTACGGACTAGTCCAATAAATCATCAATACTCACAATAAGTGTATTTTCCATGATTTCAATATTACTGACTAGTCCAATAAATCATCAATACTCACAATAAGTGTATTCTCCATGATTTCAATATTACTGACTAGTCCAATAAATCATCAATACTCACAATGAGTGTATTTTCCATGATTTCAATATTACTGACTAGTCCAATAAATCATCAATACTCACAATGAGTGTATTTTCCATGATTTCAATATTACTGACTAGTCCAATAAATCATCAATACTCACAATAGTGTATTCTCCATGATTTCAATATTACTGACTAGTCCAATAAATCATCAATACTCACAATGAGTGTATTTTCCATGATTTCAATATTACTGACTAGTCCAATAAATCATCAATACTCACAATAAGTGTATTCTCCATGATTTCAATATTACTGACTAGTCCAATAAATCATCAATACTCACAATGAGTGTATTTGTGTATTTTCCATGATTTCAATATTACTGACTAGTCCAATAAATCATCAATACTCACAATAAGTGTATTCTCCATGATTTCAATATTACTGACTAGATTTATCGAATCATTGAATTCTTATATATAATAATAAGCCCACATGCATAGCCGCACAAGAAAGTGATAAAGAGAATAGACACACATGTATTGAAGGAGGAGAGAGCAGATGGAGTGAGTAAAGTTCTTGGATATTTATAGAAGGAACCAAATTGACGTCACTCATCTCGTTGTTATTGTTCTTAGACGACCATTTTTATGATTAATTCTCATCAAAATAGATCAGACTAGAAACGTTCAAGGTTCCTTGTAGAGTTTTGGGCTGAAGCGTTATTTCTAGCTGGCGGACTTTGTGAGTATTTTAATTTAACACAGAGCATCAATAGAAGGAATGAAATTGACGTTAGTCAACCTGTTGTTATTGCCTTTAGACAGCCATTGTTATAATTAACTTATCACTAAATTATATCAATCACACTATAAACGTTCGAGTTTGCAGTTTTGTGTGTTAGTATGTTATACCCCGATGGATATGTCGTGAGTATTTTTCCAATACGCATAACATCAATACATTTGCAATCAGATTTAGTTTTAAAAGCAACCTAGACCCAGGAAATTTTTCCATTTTGTTGACAATATAGATATATTATAATTTATCATCATAAGCGTTATTGTTAATATTATTATTATTATTATTATTATTATTATTATTATTATTATTATTATTATTATTATTATTATTATTATTATTATTATTATTATTATTATTATTATTATTATTATTATTATTATTATTATTATTATTATTATTATTATTATTATTATTATTATTATTATTATTATTATTATTATATTATTATTATTATTATTATTATTTATTATTATATATTATATTATTATTATTATTATTATATTATTATTATTATTATTATTATTATTATTATATTTTTATTATTATTATTATTATTATTATTATTATTATTATTATTATTATTATTATTATTATTATTATTATTAATATCATTATTATTATTATTTATAAAAGAAATCGACAGTGCTCCCGTGGTATGTACCCGCATCCACCCCCCCCACACCCACACACCCACACACACACACCCACACACACACACACACACACACACAC
This sequence comes from Berghia stephanieae, assembly GCF_034508935.2. NCBI lineage: Eukaryota > Metazoa > Mollusca > Gastropoda > Nudibranchia > Aeolidiidae > Berghia > Berghia stephanieae. The sequence goes on along the minus strand of NC_088374.1, from coordinate 22,903,388 downwards.
ATAACTCTTTTTCTTGTCTTTTTCTTTCCCTTTACTTTTTTTTTTGGGGGGGGGTGGTTGTTTGTAGATTATAATTCAAGGTTACATCCAATTTTGTGTGTTGGTATCAATGCCCACCCCTGTCATCAGTCACGTCGTCAAGGCATTTTGACATCTGCCAATCCCAAAGTTTGTTTGTGTCAAGATCGACCGTGATGTCGCGTCAACCAGGAGAAAAAAAAAGTACAACCAAAACAAAAAAAGGATAAAAAAATTTAAAAAGGTTAATACTGATAATCACAGTGTATATTATGTCATGACATTGGAAATTACGAAAGTCGGAAAACTTTTTTATTTTGTATGAAATCCATTATAAATTTTACGGTGATCAAGGTCGAAAACATTTGTTCATCTACCTCTTCCTGACTTAAAATGTATAAAAATATTATTTAAAAAAATAATAACAGCATTTATTTGGCGGAATATCCACTAGAAGTGCTCTAATCACTTTACAAGGCGTCCCAAGCCAACAGCAATAGTAAACATGAAGGACGAGACATGAGGCCTGTCAGGCGATATTACAATCTTTTTTTCCGACAAAGACAACAAATGGTCATGTACTCATTTACACCTGAGTATGGTGAGAAAATGTTAGTAAAAAGCCTTTTCCAAGGACTCAACTCTGCACCACTGAGAGCGGGTCTTGAAACATGGTACCCATCACAGAAGAGGGAGGGGCACTGTTCTGTCGGCCTCACTATTAATTAAAATTTATTTCTAATTTCATCAATTATTGTAGTAAAAACATAGTTCTTGTCATCAAATCTACTGTAAATTGACGCAGATCACGAATCTGACGTCAAAACAGCTAAAATCCGAAAAAAATTGTCCAATTTTTTATACTGCCACCTCCCCGATCGCCGATCGCATCGAAAAATATCAAGCAAGGCGGGCTTTCCTAGCGAGCGGTCGTCCCTCAGCTCGTCGGCCTGGTATATTTGGCAACACACATTGCGTTTTCACTCCTGTTCGGCGATCGTCCCTGGATGAAAACTGGGCGTGTATGGAGCCTTTAAACACGGTCATTGATCTCCCTAAAATATAATATTATTTTACATCAAGTGCCTTCACTGTGAAGGGACTAATCAGACAAACAAAATGTGTATTGATTGACCATATATAATGAAAACGAAACAGACTATAACTTACACTTTTAACACTTTATATTTTACTTTTTATTTTGGATGTTTTATCTGGTATTTCCCTATTTGTTATCAAATTGTACTAAAATACAGAAAATAGACCCAGTATAAAAGATCGGGATCCAGCAATGACAATCAGATAATCGGGATAGAACGAAATTTGTTTGGGGAAATACGTTTAACAGAACATTTAAAGGTATTTAAAACATATAAGCTCTTATAAGATACGACACCGTATCGGTTCGTAGCCATCGTTATGTTATAGCCTGATACTGAAATCCAAAAGGACTGGCAGTTTGACGTCATTATTTGGTTTTTACACCGCCTAGTGAGTTGTCGTTAGTAGAGCTCATGGAAACAAGTTATTTCATTGGTTGAACTATTGAATACAAGTCACGATTTGTTTTCTTTTGTGGCAAAAGACTGGCATTTTGACGTCATTTTTTGGTCAGTGTCAGGCTATAACTTTACGAAGGCCACGATCGGTTCCACTCTCATAACGCTGCGACAAACAAAGCCACTGTCGATACGCCTCGATAAAAAGGACGGCTCCAGAATAAAAAATTCACAAGCAACTCTGAGGAGATGGTTATCGAAATAGGTGTGGAAATATGCAAAAGTTTAAATTCACATCTTAAGAAAATTGCTAATGTACGAACCTTTTTTACTAAAGATGCAACGAAAAAGCTAGTAACATTATTTATATTATCAAGATTGAATTATTGTAATTCTTGCTTTGCTAAGATGAAATTTCAAGACTTCAAACAATTCCCGGATAGTTCTGCAAAACTGATTACAAAACAAAAGAGATGTGAACATTAGCTGTCCATTCTGTTTGAATACTCTTCAACAGTCGTAACGTCACTTCCTTCCTAATGACGCATGGTAACTTAGTAACACTGGCTCTAAACTATCAGAATAATGGCGGACGCCCGTATGAAATATTTCCCCGGCGAGCATAAAAGCGTATCCAGAGGAAAAAAAACCCTTAAATTTCATCATGTTTTGACTTTTACACATTCTGATCACAAGGCATATGAAAAGTTCTAGCCAGCATGAAGAATAAAAAGTAATGATTTTCTTTGTTTAGAACTTAGATGGCCGCCGTTGCCGGGCGGCGTGACATCAGACTACTGAATCCAATTGCATTGGTTGCCAGTTAAAGACAGGTTTGAATACAAGATCGCACTAATCTATTTTAAATGTATTAATGGTTTAGCACCTAGGTATCTTAACGAATTTATAAATGTCTATTCACCATATAGGAAATGAGATTAGCGGAAGAGTAGCGTCCCTTGATTGGAAGTCACGAGCGGAAAAGTTATTAGAGAGAGAACGTCATGTTGGTTGTGCGGCATGAGACACTTCACCGAAAGCGAGGACGAGAGAGACGCAGGCGCAAAACTATTTTGACGTTCTCTCTGTAAGGTGACGTCCAATCAAGGGACGCTAATCTTCCGTTAATCTCATTCCCTATATAATGCTAAGGTCTTCATCTCATCACACTAATCTTCAAGTAAACAACAAATCAAATAGTTTATTTTATGGTGGGGGCTCGTTTTCAACACTTTGTCCTCGAATAAGAAAGTGTAAATGTTGCTGTTCGAAGCTCGAAGACATAAATAATAACATGAAGTTGAATGTAAGCTTCAATTTAATTACAAAAACAGATCTGTTTTTGTAATTAAATTGGAGCTTACATTCAACGTCACGTTATTATTTATTTCGAATAAGAATCGAACTTCCTAAGGCTATTCGTGAAGCATCCAGTAATGATTAAACCATGACGTTAATTAATGTCATAGCCTACGGTGTCGAAAGCAGAGGAGAGATCAAGCAGAGTTAATATAAAAAATATAATTCAATAATATATCAATATAGACTATCTACTATAGTTTCTGGCCAAATTGTGAAAGACGTCTTTTTCCAAAGTAGGGAAGTAAACATTCGCTTTTTATTGTCACGTGGTGTAAAATGTTTATACCCCGTACAATAGAAAAAAACATAATTCCTTATCTTATCACTATCATTATGCCGTTTCTCGCGGTCATTTTGATCACGATTCTGTATTTTCGTTACCATCGATGCACAAACACGATTTGAATTAATTGCTTACTGACGTAGATAAATAAAAACGGCTAAAGATTAAGACAGTTATTCTGTTTTTATTTTTAAAAATAATAACATTAAATTGTGGCCCAGACGCATCATGGGTTATTTTTATAACATCATAAAATGCATTCAATATGAGTATTTACAATTCAACGTGTTGCCATATCTAAATCTCTGTGATGATGAAGCGGACGTAAACGTGGTGTTAGACCAAAGGGGTGACAATAATTGATACATGTGACCATTTCTTTCCAAAACGCTTTTTGTCGGGTGCACCAAATTTCAGACGATGAAATAAAAAAAATTAGTATTGAACAGAAGCATGGGTTCCCATAGCAACGCGCAACCTTTCTTCGAAAAAAAAAACTATATGCAATCATTCTTCCCAAACATACCCATTATGACTGTGCATAGAAGATTAGGATATTTCATCAAATAAAAAAAATGACCCTTTAGTGTCGTACCCCCCCCCCCCCCTTAAGAAATCATATTATAGTCGACTGTAAGTGCGTTCTATGAAATAAAGACATTTAAAGAATTTGGCTAGAAAATTCATGCTTCAAATGTCAATCGATTTAAATGACCCTCATTTGTCAAAACCATAAAAGCTCAGAAATGTGATTTAAATGTAACATTATACGATTGTTTCATCTCTTTGTATTTATTAATCGGGTTTCGTTCCCAATAACGCTACGAGCATGCCGAGTATGTGTTACTGAACTGTAAAGATATCATCATCAAGTGCCAGGCCTGTTGCAGACATCGGCGATCATGTCCCTTCAACCATATCTGTCCTCAGATCTTCTCAATAGTTCGATTCCTGTTCCTCCTCCACCAATTCATCCGTTCAGATTGTCAATGGAATCTATCCTCTGTCTCCATCTTCTTTTCTTCCCAGCAACTTTACCCGTAAGTACAATCTTTTCAATAAGGTTTTTTTCCATAAATATGTCCGAGGAATTTTAACTGTCTTTTTCTGATAGTGTTTACCAAAGTTCGTCGCACTCCAATTTCTTTTAATACCTCCTCGTTTTTTTATTTTATATATCGAGTTTCATAAATATAACGAAATGAAAGAATCCGGTTATTTCACCCCTCCAGGTAAGGTTATTATATAATTCTTTCATCGCTTTGTATTTATTCAAGGATTTATTTTTATCTTTCCCAATAACACAATAAGTAATATTTCAAGTAATACAAAGAAGTTGATCATAATCATACTTGAAATATCTTATTAATATCTCGTTCTATCAAACAATTGAGGCTTACTATTTCCTGTTTTTTGGTTGTTTTGGGGTTTGTTTGTTTTTTTTTTTGCTATTATATATATATATATATATATATATATATATATATATATATATATATGTATATCTTCTTCTAGGTTCCATGCCTGGTCCAGGCTTCGGATACTGCATGAATTATCTCTCTCCATTCCTCCCTGTCTCTTGCTTTTTCAAACAGCTCTTGGATTGTTAGGTTGGTGAAGCCCTTCAGTTGGTCTATGAGTGTTTTTCTTTGTCTCCCCGGGCGCGTTTACCCGGTATTTTTCCACAACTTGCCAGGTATTCATTCTTATCTTTCCTTACTATGTGTCCGAAAAAGGATAGTTGTCGATCCACTATTAAGGGCATTAGTTTCCTTTGTTGGTATGTTTGTTTTAGCACTTCTTCGTTCGTTTTGTGTGCGGTATACGATATTCTCTGCATTCTTCTCAAGCACCACATTTCAAAAGCTTCAATGTTCTTTTGTGTTTCTGCATTTGTAACTCTATTTTCATAGCAATACCAAAGAAAGCAGGTGCAGTCAGATGCGAAAATTTTAGAACTATAAGTTTAATAAGTCACATCAACAAAATACTGTTGCGTATAATTATCAACAGGCTAAGGAATAAGATTAACCCCGAAATCGCAGAAGAACAATATGGATTCAACCTGACAGAGGGACAAGGAACGCAATATACCTCCTCCGTGTTTTAAGTGAAAGAGCTATACAGGTTCAGACCCCACTATACCTCTGTTTTGTCGACTACAAAAAAGCTTTTGATAGAGTACGCCACGAAGAAATACTAAAACAACTGCACTCCATTGGCGCTGATGAGAAAGACCTCAGACTCATGCAAACATTATACTACACCCAGCAGGCATCTATCAAAATCGGAAACTCTACAGGAAATTCCATTCCTATTAAGAAAGGAGTCCGTCAAGGGTGTGTTGCCTCACCAGATCTGTTTAATCTATACCAAGAAACAATCATGAGGGGCATAAATAATATGGAGGGAATAAAAGTAGGAGGTCACAACATAAATAATATAAGATACGCAGACGATACGGTACTCATATATGTATATATATACACAATATATATATATATATATATAACATACACAACACACACACACATATATATATATATATATATATATATATATATATATATATATATATATATATGTAGGACTACTATACTGAAAGGATTGACATATAAAATCTTCAGCCCCCGCTAGTGGGGGCCATTGGTTGGAAAACGATTTCAAGCAAAACTACTACTTTTCTGCCTTGGTACAATTCCCTTGAATGCGCAATAATTGATTCTGTTCTTATAATTTCGGTACTTTATAATAAATTGGTTAATTGGCGACCATCAGTTTTAAATAATATTTCTTCTGTCTTGAATGATATAGAAATGTACAAAAAGTAGTGAACTATCAACAATTTTACAGGAAAGTATGAACTATTTTTATGGCGCCCTCTTACAAACTGGGTGATTTGGTTTGTTATCTTTTTTTAAATCGAAAGTACGAATCTGCTTTCAATACCTTTTAATAACTATCAATGGCTAATTTAACGAACCAGAATCTTTGAAAAGTGGTAAGTACCAATAATAATTGCGTAATAATAATTTAAGAAATGTTTAGAATTAGCTTCTGGCTGTAGTTCCTGCAGACAATAGTTGGACCCATTGTCGTGCTTGATCTGTTGAGTCGCACAGATATGGTGATCAGAATCAGACTCCGGCATCCTGATTCAGATTACTGTTTCTGATTTTATTATGGGCTGTGCTTTATATGTATATCTTTTTTCTATATGGTTAACTGATAAATATTGACTTTATTGTATTAGTCTAGTGTATAAGTCTAGAGGGCCCTTTGCTCGTCACGTCAACTTGGAAAGTTCTTTCTACTACTTCTATCTACTACAGTAGTTGCTTAGATTTAGATAGTGGGTCTGATATTACCATATATGATGGAACTTGGACTGAATATATAGTTATGGTCATTACATGGATCTGGTGTTGCTGATATGACTGTCAATCGTATGGGACTAGTACTCTGAATATATAGTTTTGACTCATTGATCTGAGGTGTTACAGTTAGTTTACAATCACTCACTCACTCTAATTATCTCTGTGACTATGGAAGAGAATTAGGTATCTGATGCTACTCCATTGACTGAAAGGAATGAACTAATAGTCTGAATATATAGTTTTGTCTCAATGATCTGAGATCTAACTCTATTAATTAACTCTTTGACTACATGGAAGGTAACTATGGATCTGATTCTGATGCTACTCATTGACTGTAAGGAATTTGACTATAGTCGTCAGATTTTTTATGAATGGCGCATGTTTTTCTCTGATGTCCTCTATCAAAAGTTGTAAAACTTTGTGTCAACATCCGAATCAATTTCTCTTGACTGAATGAAGATTTTGGCCATATTTTGATACCATATCACAAAAAAAAATTCTTCTTCACGACGTATAAAAAGCTACTTTAAAACCGCTGTCATAAAATTAAAGATGTTCGCACACAAGAGATAATTCATCGTTCTCAAATAATCTTTGACATGTAGTTTCGGCTAATGGTTATGAGTTCATATCATACTTTCCGAATAAAAGCAACAACTTAACTGTTATAAAGCAACAACTTATGTATTTGCATCAAACTTTGTAATTATTGTTTATCATACGTCACAATTACGAAGATGATATGAACTTAGCTTTAACTCATTTGAACTAGTGATTAAATACTCAAAAGTGTCAAATTAACAATGAATATTTATATTTAACTTTGAAAAATTGTATCTAGGCATGAACGTTTCACACAGCATTTAAAGTACGATACGATATGATACGGAATCTCTATCCGTTCCTCTCTCGTAAAGCCGCGAAAAGAAGTCTACTTGTATCTATCGATAAGCCATTAAAGAGGACAGCTATGGAATTGGAATCTCATAAACAACCCTGTGTTTCGCATGTTATTGTTGTTTAGTTGTTGTTGAACACAAGCACATATTTGTGGGAATACGGTATCATAGATTGATGAATTTCTACTTTTGACACATTAAATTTATGTAATCCTCGTTGGCATAAATAACAAGCTCTTTTTCATAAAATTAAAATCAAAATAATGTTGGAAGTGCGAAATGTTCACTTTCATTTGTATTCATCAATATTGATTGTTATAAAATGTTAACATGTCTGTCGCTTCTTCATATTCGGATTCTGTACGAACCTTATATAAGTTTCAATTAACTGAACATTCCAATTTAACAAATTCTTTCAAAATGGATAAGCGGAATATCATAATTTTGACACTATAAATCATCTTTGGATTCCAATCCTTACCAGTTATCGATTTTAGTATAGCTGTAATAAGCGAAATACTTTCCTATTGTTTTAAAATTCGTGAAAAAAATATTTTTTAATGAAGACAAAATGATCCAGAGCTTCGTACAAATTTTGCAGCTGTACATCGTAAACAGCTGAGAAAAATAAGAAAAAGACGTGCCCCTTATTAAAAATCCGACTATTGTACTCTGAATGTATAGTTCGGTCTCATTGATCTGATATGTTACTTTATTAATTAACTCTGTGACTATGGAATG
>NC_088374.1:22877709-22890209 GCF_034508935.2 Berghia stephanieae | reverse complement strand
TCCTCCACACATCAGGGAAATTTTAAACATCGTGAACAACAAATTCGGTAAACAATCTTTTTTCTCATCACCCTGATCCGGAATCCCTTTCCTAAACCATTTAATGTATAAGTTCAAGGTATCTTGACGCAAGATAAAGCGCTGGAAAAAGTCCATCTGTTCTTCCTTTCCCCTCCTCCTCCTCCTTCTCCTCTACTTACTTCTCCTCCTATTCCTCCTCCTTCTTCTTCTTCTTCTTCTTCTTCTTCTTCTTCTTCTTCTTCTTCTTCTTCTTCTTCTTCTTCTTCTTCTTCTTTTCTTTTCTTCTACCCCCTCCTCTATCTCATCCTCTCCCCCCTCCTCCTCCTTCTCCTCCTTCTCCTCCTCTTCCTCCTCCTCCTCCTCCTCATCATCATCATCATCATTATCATCAGCATCAACAAAATCAACAACAAAACAACAAATGAAACAACCAAAAATTAAATACAAATGAGAGACCTGTATCTCAAGGGGAAACAAATTCTGAGATCAATCACCAAGATCACGTACCGGTTAAAAAGATAACAGTGAATCTTTTTCTCATCTCCTGTTGGAAATAGGTTCGACCTCAACAGCGCATCTGGAAGATATCTCTTACAATTATATTCTCCTAGAGAGTAGCACAACTTATCGTCCATCGTCACTACAAGGATGAATGAAAAAGAAAATAGAACAGTAACCAGTTAACTGTCGTAATCTTGAATAATAGTATTTTAAAAAATTGGCCAGAAAACTCGTGAGAAACAATCTCGATTGCAGTCATGATCGATCTTAGTTTCTTTGCGTGTGAAGAAGGTGCTCTACTAACTGAGCTATCTGGACACCCAATGGTTCCAATATGGATAAATATAAATTGCTTTATTGAGGACAAATTCTTTGTTTCTTTAACTATAAAAAAGTTAAAAACTTTTCTGAAAATCTTGACTTACAAATCTACTACTTGGAAGAGTTTTCAATAACACAGGAAAAGCCTATGTGGGCTTCTGATATGACTCTCGCTTTCGGATCGGAAGTTCCTTGGTTCGAGCAACGCTTGGCGCATAATTGAGTCATTGAAAAAGGATCTTTGCTCACATTCTCTCACCCTACTGATGTGTTCAATGAGTACATAGCCGTTAAAACAGCGTTGTCTCTGTCAGAATTATTTTTTTTGTAATATCTCCTAACAGGCGTCATGTCCCGTTCTAAATGTTGACTAGGGCCCCCTTGTAAAGTGCTTTGACCACATTACGTTGATGTTGAACTATATAAATGCTCGTTTTTTAAGAGGGGGGGCGACACTAAAGGGTGATTTTTTTAATTTGATGAAATACCCTAAACTTCTATGCACAGTCATAATTTTTATGTTTGGGAAGGATGGTTGCATATATTTTTTTCGAAAAAAAGTTGCCCGTTGCTATGGAAACGACGCCATATTGGAAAATAAACAACAAATCTTAAAAAGTCAAAGGCTTTTTTTGTTTATCAACCGATTGCCATAATATTTTGGTCAGAGATAGAAAAAAGGAAATTAATGAGGCTGTGGAAGCCCGATTTTTTTTTATGAGAAATTTTAAAAATTAAGTTCAAAGTTATTACTCGATTATTCCCCTTGAAAAAGGTTACATAATTTCAAATTACTCATAATTTTTTTTTCAAAAATCCGGTTCCTAGAGGACCTGCGTATTTGTATGATTTGAAGAAAATTGGTTGAAAACTGAGGGAGGAGATAGGTTTTTTGTGACGAAAATTGCAGTTTTGAGAAAAACACATTTAAAAGTCAAAGTAAACGAGTTTAGGTAAAAACTCTCTTCTCGCTCTCTGATTGGATTGTGACCACATGACATAATTAAGAACAAAGTGATTGGTTGTTGAAGATAGAGGAGAGTTTCTACTTTTCGTTGATATTCTTTCATGAAATCAGTCCACTGAGACTAAACATGGGCAGGATTTAACCACACTATGGGTCACAAAATACGTTATTTTGAGTCATAAAAAACTGAAGATGAAGTTCTCATGCAATTTTTTATGCAGACAAATGGTCACATGACAACATCCCACCAAAATCTAATTTAAGCAAACTGGGTCAAAATTCATCATTTTTAATGTCGCTCCCCCCCCCCCTTAAAAAACTATGATAGGCCTGGCATTGGAGTCACCTACATCTCTAGATTTATTCCCCTCAAGTAGAAAATAGATTTTGCAAATTATTCATCATCATCATTTGCCTTTATCATCCTGGGTCAGGGTATAGGCCACAGACAAACATTTTCCATCCTTCTTTATCTTGAGCTAACTTTTTTTATCTCATTCCATGTCTTACCACTTCGATGTATATCAGCTTTTTTAATTCTTCTCCATGTTACTCGTGTCATTCCCCTTGATCTTCTGCCCTGAGGGTCCCAGTCCAATACTTTGTTAGAGTGCAGTCATTCTTTCTAAGCGTGTGTCCAATCGACTTCTTCCTATTTCCTCCCCCACTGGTTTCTGTTGTGTTCTTTTCCATACTTCTTCATTTTTTTTTCTAACCATCCATTTTATTCTGAGTAGCTTACGCATGCACCTGTTTACTAAAAGCTATACCCTCCTTATACATGTCTGTGATGCGTTCCAAGTTTCACATCCATAAGTAGGACATACTTCACATTTGAGTTGAAAAGTCTTAGCTTTAGTCGAAGGAAGATATCTTTAGTTCTCCAAACTCTGTTCAAAGATATGAATGCAGCCTGTGCCTTTCCTATCCGTGCTTTCACCTCTGCTTCCGTGCCTCCAGCCTTGTCAATTATACTCACGAGATAGCAGAAAGTGTCTATATCTTCAAGTTCCTGATCTTTTACTTTGATCTGCTCCCTTTGACGCGTTCCTATCCTCAAGACCTTTTACTTTGCAGGGTGATTTCTTATACCAATTGACTCCGAGAGGCTGTTTATAATTGTGTTTTTTGCTTGCATCTGGTCCTGGGTGTGGGACAAAAGAGCCAGATCATCTGCAAAATCCAGATCATCAAACCGTGTCCAGGGGGTTCACTGTATCCCATGGTTTCGCCCTTTGGAGATTTCATTCATTAGCCAATCAATGGCAAAGATGAACAGGAATGGTGAGAGCAAGCATCCCTGCTAGACACCAGTCTTAATTTCAAACCTGTCAGTAAGCTATCTTCATGTACAACCCTGCAACTTGATCATTCATACATTTCTTTAATGAGGTTTACTATCTTTTCAGGGAGTTTATAATGTGCCAGAATTTTCCACAGTGTTGCTCTGTCAATACTGTCGAAAGCTTTCTCGTATTCCAGACAGTTTACAATAAGAGGAGAGTTCCATTCTATAGACCGTTCCACTATGACTCGCATATAGGCAATCTGGTCGGTGGTTGAACGGTCTTTCCGAAAAGCTGCTGTTCGTCCCTCAGTTCAGCATCTGTTGCCGTCTTAACTCTTTCTAGAATAATACAGTTGAAAACCTTTCCTAGGAAAGAGAGAAGAGTGATTCCTCGATAATTCATTCAATTACTGAGTTCCCCTTTCTTTGGAAGCTTGATAAGAAGTCCTTCCTTCCAATCCTTTGGGAATATCCCGTCATTCCAGATTCTTTCAAATATTGGGTGCAGGGTCTCAGCATTTCCTTCATCATCAACTTTAATAGCCTCCGCTGGAATATGGTATGGTCCAGCAGCTTTTTTTATCTTGTTAATGGCACCCACATTCTCTGCTGCCGATGGTGGATGACAGCTAATCGGTAGCTCATTGCTTGCAGGCAAAAAGTCCGGCTGGTCTCGTGGTGTCTGTTCAGAAGGCAGTTGAAATGTTCCCTCCATCGTTCATTCACCTTGAATTTTCTTCTTGTATGTGTTCTGGTCCCATGTTTTCTGAGTCGGAGCTTAAGTTTTGCCAATAAAAGGTGGGGGTCTGATCCAACATCTGCCCCTCTCCGAACTGCCACATCTGCCAATGAACGTCTGAATCTTCGAGAGATACAAAAATGATCAATCTGATTCTCTGTCACACCATCTGGTGAGACCCAAGTTGCTTTGCGGATCCTTTTATGGGGGAACACTGATCCTCCAATCACCAAACTGTTGACTGCACAGAAATTTGCATTTCTTCATTTCTCCCATGCCATGGCGTTCCACGATACCTTCATAACCTACGTTATCCTGTCCCACTTTAGCATTATCATCTTCCATCAATATGTTTATGTTTTTCTTTGGCAAATTATCAATGACTTGTTGAACCAGACTATAGAATGTATCTTTGTCTTCATCTATTGCGTCATTTGTTGGGGCATATATCTGTACAATGTTCATGTTGATCTTCTTATTCCATGTTGTAAAGGACGCTATGATAATCCTTTCTCCGTGTTGTTCCCATCCTTTCAGAGAGATGCTTAGAATTATTCCTACTCCCTGTGTATGAATCCCGCCCCTTCTCCCTGAATATAAAATCTTCTCTCCAGACTTGAGGTGACTCTGTCCGGATTGTGTCCAGTGGGTTTCGCATACTCAAAGTATATGCAGCCTGTATCTTATCGTCTCAGTCACAAATTGAGAGCTTTTTCCTGCTTCATACATGGTGCGAACGTTCCACGACGCAATTCGAAGCTGCTTGTTTGGCGAAGACGGCATCGGGTCAGCAGAGTCATTTCGGCTTTGTCTGTTGTCCTTCATAAATTCTGTCATTTCAGAAACTCTTCAGTCGCCCAAGCTAAAAAAAGGATTTGGTTTGTCCGTCTGCGTTTCTGTAACTTATTAGTTTAATATATTTGTTGAAAGATTTAATGTATAAGGAAAATTAATCTAATTCAAAGTACTGTGACAATTTGGAATAATTCAAAGTTTAAGCCAAAAAATTCTTTTCAACTATTATTTTTTTAATGACATTGATAAAGAATTACAAACATAATATTTGATTTTGGCGAATGATTTAAGATTAGATATTGTTGTATTTTGTAAATTAATTAATTTACGCTTTCAAATGTCCTAGTTGGACATGTCAAATGAATGTAAATAGAGTTAATTATACTTCGAAAAATTAAATATGACACTTATTTATGCATTATAAATTTAATTCTAAATATTATCAATCAATTGACATTGAATACTATTTTAAAAATTGATAAAGTGCATATATACATATAAGTTACACATATAATTTAAAGGTCTTATAACTTATTAGTTCTCTAACGATAAGATACGATAATATATGATACCATAGGATACTATTAACCAATCTTGATTATTTCGATCACTCTGATAAAACACCCGTTGATACTCGCGTCACATAATATGCAGCGTGTTTTTTCAATGACTACACTAGAAAGAATTGAAGTAGCCTAAAACCTAGAAATGACAAAAACATAAAGATCTTGCATAGTCTTCCATCACTATGCAAGTTTTTAAAGGTGAAATGCATTCGCGCTTTTTGTACAAAGGGAGATAATCTAGACTATTTGACCTAAGCGATCTTTTCTTTTTTTGACGCAAAAATTAAAAAGAAAATTTAAACGAGGTAACAATCGTTTATGGGACGGTTTGGGTCTAATTATTAGGAAAATCCTTCGAAATATTGATTTTGAGAATTTGGTGGAAATTGATATTTTATTACCCTAGAAATAATATAATTGAAGTCCAAATTCTTAAAGTAGACTATAAAGGCACGAAAAACACAGTCGAAAATGGTACAGATAGTAAGAAAAGTGTGAAAAACGGGAAGCTATTTTGCTATTTTCTCAAAATGTCATGTTTCCTAGTGTATGGGATACTGTGTCAAACGTTTCTCAGAATCTATTTAATGAAATTGTCTGAAAATGTCCACAGTTATCACAGAGATAATGTATTGTGTCACCATAGAGAGATTTTTTTGATAAGATATGTGAATTTTGAATTATAATCCTAATTCTGAATTTTAACATCAATTTTGTCATAACATTTTGATTCGCAACTTTGCAATGTTCTAATAAAAATTCCATAAGCTAAAGCCGTAAAATCTCTCTATGGTGACACACTATGGTAAAATGTTGACAAGAGGGAAGAATATGGAGGTCATCCTTTCATTAGTTTTTGTGGAACGTTTGCCACAAGATTGTTATATTTTTTTTATGTCAGACCCCCAAATTAGGTCGCAAAATGAGTATCAGCACAGATCATTAAAAAATGTCACCATAAATGTTGTTTTTTAACCTATAACGACGATACAGAATGATTAAAACCGCCCAATATTGGTCCTATGTCAAATATCTACATTTTCAGAAAAATCACGATTGTGTTTTAATGGCTAATAGTATCTTCCTGAAATATTCACCGAAAAAACAACAAACAGTTGATTAGAGATGACCAACTTTTTAAAAAAAGTATCTTTCTATCACTTTAAGTTTTTTAAACTATTCTAATTCTTTATCGGGTAGTATTAAAAAATAATAACTTTCATACACACTTGTTCAGATTTTATGTTACACCGGTGCCTGCTCCCTAGTTTCTTAATTTGATATTTATAGAAATTATTAGGGAGCAACTCAAACATCTTTGTCCTCGTCCGTTGGTTTTCAATGCATGTGTTTTTTTTTTTTTTTTTTGCAAACGAGGGTTCACAGCGTAAAACGCGTACCCTTGTGAGGAATCAACTATCAGGAGCCTCTGTGGTGTAATGATAGCACGTCTGACTTGTAATCAGAAGGTCTGAAGTTTTTTTTTTTCTTATATTTTTCTATCTTATTATGTCTGGTACATTTCATACACACTTGTTCAGTTCTTTATATAAAAATAACACTCTGTTTAACATTTTTTTACCTTTGCATTGCTTTCTTTTCATTTGCGCCCACTCTATTTTATATGCGACATAATCTTGAAGTTCGTTGGTGGTGCAACTTGGTTGAATATCTTCTAAACACTCTTGTTGTTTCCCATAGAACTTACTGAAAGTCAAAATAATCAGTATCATAATGGACATTATAAACAACATTCGGTGTGATTGGAGACTACAAACAATATTCATTGTGATTGGACATTATATACAACATTCGGTGTGATTGGAGACTACAAACAATATTCAGTGTGATTGGACATTATAAACAATATTCGGTGTGATTGGACATTATAAACAACATTCGGTGTGATTGGAGACTATAAACAATATTCAGTGTGAGTGGACATTATAAACAACATTCTGTGTGATTGGAGACTATAAACAACATTCAGTGTGAGTGGACATTATAAACAACATTCGGTGTGATTGGAGACTACAAACAATATTCAGTGTGAGTGGACATTATAAACAACATTCAGTGTGATTGGAGACTACAAACAATATTCAGTGTGAGTGGACATTATAAACAACACTCGGTGTGATTGGAGACTACAAACAATATTCAGTGTGAGTGGACATTATAAACAACATTCGGTGTGATTGGAGACTATAAACAACATTCAGTGTGATTGGAGACTACAAACAACATTCAGTTGGGTTGACATTAACAACATTCGTTATTGAACTATAAACAACATTCAGTGTGATTGGAGACTACAAACAACATTCAGTTTGATTGGAGATTATAAACAACATTCGGTGTGATTGGAGTCTATAAACAACATTCAGTGTGATTGGACATTATAAACAACATTCAGTGTGATTGGAGACTACAAACAATATTCAGTGTGAGTGGACATTATGAATAAAAACTCGATGAAAAAGTTAATATTGCAAACAACCTCGTTATGTATGATAGGACATTTTAATTAACATATGTATGATCGCATAACATAACATTCTGTTACATATTACAATGAACATAATATGTCTGAGTGCACATTACAAAATAAGATGTGTGGTTAGATATTATAATCAACACTTGACTGATGCACATTATCAATACCTTATGCGTGATAGGACATTATAAACAACAACATTTTTCGTGATTGGACATTAATATACGTTTTTGAGCAAAATTATGAGCTTAGGTTTCCAGTTTGATGAACGAACATTTTGGATTGACAAGGCAGTTAGTGAAGAGCAGGATAAAAAGAATTTTTTTAAGTTTAAAAAATTGAAACAACCCCCCCCCCCCCCCACCTCTTCCCCCCAAAAAAGGAAAATAAAAAACAGAAACGACATGCACACAAAACAACAAAAGAAAACCCAACATCATGAGCTTTTATATATAGTATGCGCTTGGCTTAGAAACTCATAACATTGCCATCCGGAAGTAAAACGGACCAACACACAAAATTGTGTGTATCCATGAACGTTTATAGTCGGGTTAATACAGTTCAGTGAGCATTAATCATAAACGCGGATGGCAAAAAACAATAACAAAGATCTGAGTTACGTCATCTTTGAACTATCTATATATCACAATATCCGCCAAACGTGCTCATAGCGCTTCAGAAATGGTTCCTGACAAACAACAGCACATAAAATATATGTTAGAGGTTTTTTTTTTCCAACAGAGACAACGCTGTTAACGGTCTGGTTCTCATTTTTCATTCGAATACGGTGAGAGGATTTGAGTAAAGGGCCTTTTCGAGGACTCAACTATGTGCCGAGCGAGGTTCAAACCTAGGACCTTCCGATCCGAAGGCGAGTGCCATACCACTAGACCATATAGTCGCACAAAAGAAACAAAACAAAACCAGTCGTTTCATATTTAAATGGTTTATATTTCATACAGCCCAATTTACTCTGATCGTGCTTATGGAGCTGGACAAGAGGTTGAAGAACAAAATTAATAATCAACTTGTTGATCGAGAGATGACACATGTACGTCGCTGTTAAAAGTTCGTTTAAACAAGTAAAACGCTGTTTTCCACCACATAAATTGGATTCCGTTTGGAAGAAATGTGAGTAGTGGATGTCTTTTGGAGACTAAACATTACACCCCCAATTGCGGGACTTGAACCTTGGATCTATAAAACATTGGCCAATAGTCATACCACAATTGGACGTGTCTTGCGATCATGTTAAGGGGTCTCGAAAGCTCAGTGGCAGAGCACTCGCTTCACGATCAAAGGGACCGTGATTGATCCCGAAAGCAATCGAGATTTTATTCCAACACCCCTGTCCACTCAGCAGTGATTGGATATCTGATTCTATTAGATCTGGTGGAAAATTCTTTCCGATAGACTAACGTCCTATCCAAAAAAAAAAATAGTAAGCAATTGCTTTGTCCGTTTCACGCTTCGGGATAAACTCCAGCTCCATGAGCCTAAATGTGACCAATCGTGTCAAAACCGTATTATGTCGGAACGAACCATAAGCTTAAAAGCCGAATTTAATGTTAAACTGGTCAAAAGTATATATTGTCGGCATTAGCACCCTAAAATATGGTATCCATTCTCCTCAATAAAACATACAAACTCAACACAAGTCTGATATGTCTGGCTATAAATTCAATTTTCAACATCTTAACCATCCCGACTTAATACCGTTTTGAGGTGAAGGGTCACAAATGGTAGGATCATTTTGAGAACTTGCCTGCAGTCACCATCTTCTGATGAGTCATAGTCGTTTACACAGCTGTCAACAGTACGTTTAGTGCATTGCTTGGATAGACAAAGCTGTGTTCCTGCAAAATGCGAATAAAAAATAGGTTTTAACTGAGTATTTGAGTAAGTGACTTTCACTACATCCTAAGTCACATCCTGATAGAAAATGAGTTAAAAATTTCAAACTATTCTATGGATTCCATAGAATCACAAGAGAACATTTTGAGTTTCAAAACATTCAGTGTATTTATTGTTTTATAAGGCAGACAAGACACGTATTTTCCTATTTAAGTCAATAGCGAATGAGATTAGCGGAAGAGTAGCGTCCCTTGATTCGACGTCACCTTACAGAGAGAACGTTAACATGGTTTTTCGCATGCGTTTCTCTCGTCCTCGCTTTCGGTGAAGTGTCTCATGTCGCTTTCACCGAAAGCGAGGACGAGAGACGCATGCGCAACACCAATACTAATAACTTCTCCGCCGGTGACGTCCAATCAAGGGACGCTACTCTTCCGCTAATCTCATTCCCTATAAATAATTTACACAAAATTGCGTATTTTCTTGAATGATGACAATGAGACTTAGTACGTTTTGACTGTCACCTAATCATTTATCCATTACTGGATGGGCAGACACTTCGTCGTGGAGATGTGGATGGGTCTAGGAGAAGACAGGCCTTGTCTGGACGCCGGGCAGGACTACTGACAGGCCACGCCAGGACTGGTGCAAACATGCGTCAATGGGGTCTTAGGGAGTCAGCCGACTGATTCCACTGTCAGGGAACGCCAGAGACAGCAGACCACATAATCTTACAGTGCCTTGTGACGAGTTTGCGGGAGGTTTCGAGGCTATTCTCAACTGCGGTGAGGAATTTAAAGACTCGCTGGAGACTTCTAGTGTGGGGATGTAGCCATACTTTTGAACGTCTAAATCAACGTTTCTGTCGTATGTGTATTCTTTCCAAAGTCAGGGATGCCGAGTACAAGGGTTGTCACCTCGAAACGGAGACACCTGGCAATATTTGTCTATTATTATTATTATTATTATTTTATTATTATTATTATTATTATTATTATATTATTATTATTATTATTATTATTATTATTATTATTATTATTATTGATTTTATTATTATTATTATTATCATTATTTTATCATTATCATTATCATTATCTTATTATTATATTATCATCATTCATCATATATCATCATCATCATCATCATCATCATCATATCATTATTATTATTATTATTATTATTATTATTATTATTATTATTATTATTATTATTATTATTATTATTATTATTATTATATTATTATTATTATTATATTATTATTATTATATTATTATTATTAATATTATTATTATTATATTATCATTATTATTATTATTATTATTATTTATTATATTATTATTATATTATTATTATTATTATTATTATTATTATATTATTATTATTATTTTATTATTATTATTTTATTATTAGTAGTTTATATAGTTGGAGTAGTAGTGTATTTAGTAGTAGTAGTAGGTAGTAGTATTAGTATTTTATAATTATTATATTAATATTATATATATTATTATTATTATTATTATTATTATTATTATTATTATTATTATTCTTATTATTATTATTATTACTATTATTAATATTATTATCATTATTATTATTATTATTATTATTATTATTATTATTATTATTATTATTATTATTATTATTATATTATTATTATTATTATTATTATTATTATCATTATTATTATTATTATTATTATTATTATTATTATTATTATTATTATTATTATTATTATTATTATTAGTTAGTAGTAGTAGTAGTAGTAGTAGTAGTAGTAGTATTAGTATTATTATAATTATTATTATTATTATTATTATTATTATTATTATTATTATTATTATTATTATTACTATTATTAATATTATTATCATTATTATTATTATTATTATTATTATTATTATTATTATTATTATTATTATTATTATTAGTAGTAGTAGTAGTAGTAGTATTATTAGTATATTATTATTATTATTATTATTATTATTATTATTTATTATTATTATTATTATTATTATTAGTAGTAGTATTATTAATATTATTATCATTATTATTATTATTATTATTATTATTATTATTATTATTATTATTATTATTATTATTTATTAGTATCCCCGTTCCATCTCTCTTTGATCTTATTTAGCCAGTTCTGTAATAGTCTCTCGCCGGACATCGCTGGGCTCGATTGCTGCCGTTATCGGGCCCTAGTCTCTAGGCGTTGTTGCCAGCGTTCCGGGCACTATGTGCATGGACTTGTGTAGCTTAATATGCGGCGAATCGACGTAGATCGAGAACCTAATGGCGGTCGCTTCATTGTTGGGGACTTTTCACCTGTCTCACATGTACGCGTTGAGGCAAAGAACCTGGAACCGCTAAGTACCTGGTTGAGTGTTGTTTTGTTACGAGGCTATGTGTATTTCTGATAGTTTTATGTTTCGGGATTTTTTTTTAAAATCGGGTCCAGTCAATGAGAGCTGTGGGGTAGTTGCACACATATGTAATGGCTGATGATCGTATAGTGGTTTTTGATAGATAGTAATATAATCCTTTGCGTTGTGATCTAGATGTTAATAATGACTAAATAGTTCAAGGGCCGATGATGATAACAACATTCAAATAAAAGTCCAGATTCCAAGTTTCATTTCTTACAGTTTAATTTGTTGTGATAAATTCCAAATCCAAATCAAATACCATGGTCATAATTCAATCAGTTTCATAAATTCCAAATCCGTAAAATCAATCCAAATGTTATGTCATTTTGTGACCATTTTCAATATAGGTATAGTTGGACACTAGGAACGTGCAGCTCATCATGAAGTAGAATCGTAGAATCAATGTAGAATCGTAGAATCAATGTAGAATCGTAGAATCAATGTAGAATCGTAGAATCAATGTAGAATCGTAGAATCAATGTAGAATCGTAGAATCAATGTAGAATCGTAGAATCAATGTAG
>NC_088374.1:22865209-22872709 GCF_034508935.2 Berghia stephanieae | reverse complement strand
AGTAGTAGTAGTAGTAGTAGCTGGAAAGAAATAAAAGTTCATGGTTACATGTAGTTTTGTCTGTTGGTCAGTTATACTTCCGGATGACAATGTTGTGAGTTTCTAATCAAAGCGCATACTATCAATATACTGTTTGGGACCATTGTCCATGTTATGCTCTGTTGTCCATTGGATTGAAGTCAGGACTCATTGAAACATTGTTTGAGGATAAAATAAACTGTATGAACCAGACTATAAACGTTCATGGATACACATAGTTTTGTGAGTTGGTCTGTTATACTTCCGGATGGCAATGTTGTGAGCTTCTTAGTCAATCGCATACCATCTACAAAAGTTCAAGCTTACTCATTCATAGTTCTATGTGTTGGTACAATTTATCCGGCGCGGAATTTGTGAGTATTTTACTTGTACCCAAACGCATAGAATCGTTTGCAGGGCGAGCTAAAAAATTAAGTGTGGTAGAATATCATGAGGACTGTACCCTTAATTAGAAATAAAATGAGATTTTATATAGCGCAATATCCATTGAATGTGCTCAAAGCGCTTTACAAGGGATCCCTAGCCAACAGCAACCTGTATGACATGACATGACGTCTGTTAGGCGATATTAGATACTTTTTTCGGACAGAGATCACGCCGATAACGGCCAGATACTCAATTTACACCTGAGTACGGTGAGATAATGTGAATAAACAACCTTTTTCCAAGGACTCAACTATGCGCCGAGCGAGCGAGGCTCGAACCCAGAACCTTCCGATCCGAAAGCGAGTGTCATGCGACAAGACCACATAGCCGCACAGTCTAGTTAATACAGTTTAGTAAGAATTACTCATAAACGTGGATGGCAAAAAAAAAAATGATAACAAAGACGAGAGTGACGCCATCTTCATTTTATCTATATAATCCGGAGAGTAGAGTACTCTTTCGGACGGAGGGTTACATATTATTACAACATCTCTGTTCTAGATTAAACTGTATGAACGCCTGTGATGTGGAGAACGTGCTTTGGGAGGGTTAGCGATCAAGTGAAATCCAATATTGGATTTTTTTTAAATGAGCTTTTATATAGCGCAGTATCGACTAAATGTGCTCAAAGCGCTTTACAAAGGGTCCCTGGCCAACAGCAATATTTTACATGTAGGACGGGACATGACGCCTGTTAGGCGATATTACATATTGTTTTTTCGGGCAGACACAACGCCGATAACGGCCAGGTACTCATTTTGCACCTGGGAGAATGTGAGTCAACAGCAAATTTCCAAGGGCTCAACTATGCGCCGAGCGAGCGAGGCTCGAACCCAGGACCTTCCAAGTTCGAAAGCTAGTATCATACCACTAGACCACATAGCCTCACGGTGAATTGCATAGCACGATATAATCTCTGTTCTAGATTAACTCACTCAATCCTAGAGATTTTTGCTACATTTCAAAATTGGAAGAAATGTATTAAAAATGAGCGTGTGCATAGATTTTATTCAACTATCATTAACAAGCAAAAACTAAAAACATTAGCTTTGATAGTGATAGTGCTCTTATATATTCATATGTATATCTATTATGACACTTATATTTATGAGATATATTATTTTATAATTATACTATTATATATGTATCCATTAATATTAATCATTCTATAATATTGGTTAAAGTAACCGAAGGTTATAAAGCTGTAAAATTAAAGTCCGAGTTCTAGTATAGGGTTGAGGTTAGATTAAACTGTATGAACGCCTATGTTGTGGAGAACGTGCCTTAGGAGGGCCAGCGATCAAGTAAATCCAAGTGAAATCGGACAGAGACAACGCCAATAAGGGCTAGGTACTCATTTTACACCTGAGTACGATGAGATAATGTGAGTAAACAGCCTTTTTCCAATGACTCAAATATGCGCCAAACGAGGCTCGAACCCAGGACCACAAGACCACATAGCCTCACGGTGAGTTACATAGCACGATATGAACGCCTGTGATGTGGAGAACGTGCTGTGAGAGGGCCAGCGATCGAGTGAAATCCAATATTGGAATACCAAAGTGTAAATATGTAAACATCATTAGACCATTCATTATTCAAATTGTTCTCTTACTCAGTGGGAGAATGAAACCAAACTAAAAAACAAAACAAAACAAAACAAGATTTTAAAATGTTGGCCAAATAATTCGTCTGAATTCATGCTGGGCTTATAGATAGTATGCGCTTGGCTAAGAAGCCCAAAACATTGCCATCCGGAAGTATAACGGATCAACCCACAAAACTGTGTGTAACCATGAACTTTTATAGTCTGGTTGATACAAGTTAGTGAGAATCACTCACAAAAGCGGATGGCAAAATACAATAACAAAGGCTTGAGTGACGTCATCTTCGTTCTATCTATAGATAGTGTGCGCTTGGCTAAGAAGCTCACAACATTGCCATCCGGAAGTACAACGGATCAACATACAAAATTGTGTGTAACCTTATGTTTATACTCTGGTTAATGAAATTTATTGAAAACTACTCATCAACGCGGATGGCAAAAAACAACAACAAAGGTCTGAGTGACGTCAACTTCGTTGTATTTATTCTAAGTGTTCCGTTACTCAGTTGGAGAATGAAAAAACATATGTATAAAACAAAACAAAACAAAACAAGATTTAAAATTTTAGTCAGGCTATTATTATTATTATTATTATTATTATTATTATTATTATTATTATTATTATTATTATTATTATTATTATTATTATTATTATTATTATTATTATTATTATATTATTATTTATTATATTATTATTATTATTATTCATTATTATTATATTATTATTATTATTATTATTATTATTATTATTATTATTATTATTATTATAGAACTTGGACCATAATATTCATCCTTAACGATAACATAGCAGGCAAAATATTATTTCTCGCATCCTAAATTACTTGATTATGCGACCTGAGGGTGTAATCAATTACAGCTCAGGGCAATAAATAAAATTGATAAATGCCCATTACAAAAAAATATCAATATTTATCGATGTGTTTTAACTCTCTCCTTACCAGCTATTTTAAAAATTTCCCCGGAAAATTCACACACACCCAGCACAAACATAGGCTTTTTTTACTCAAACAAAAAGTAACAAATGAGCTCTACAACCCAGTGTTTAGTATTTATAGCTGTAATCAAAGCAATTCTTTAAATTGTGTGGTGTACAAAAGAAATCAGAATGAGAAAATGTTCGGTTGCATCGTAACGAATGTGACGAATGTGAGTGGTAAGGAGAGGGTTAAGCGACGTGTACATATATGCAGGTCTGACATCCGAACCAACCTATGAGCCTAGTTTAACATTGTTGTAATGGACAATATTTGCCGTCATTGTTTGTTTGTTTTTGAGATTTCCGTTACGACAATGAGCCCAGAAAGATTTGGGTTGTCAGACCTGCAAATAAGGGCACGTCGATTTTCAGATTGTGTTGTTCTTTTTTTTTGTTTTGTTTTGTTTTGTTTTTTGTTTTTTTGGTTAGTTGATGATGCAATGGATTCATGGATTTGGGAATAAATATGATATAAATATGGAATGTTTATGTTGATACGTTTTCTATAGAAACAGATTGCAGTTCCTTTGTCTTTATTGCAGAAAAAGACATCTTCAATTCATTTTCATATCGTTGTTGTTGTTTTTGTTGGGGTTTTTTGTTGTTGTTGTTGGTGGTGGTGTGAACCATAGTTACATACCTTACTTACCGGAGTTCCGTCTCCCTACAGAGGTTGGATGTCATGGAACGCCATTCTTCCCACCCAAGGGCCATTACCTTACCTACTGGAGTTCCGTCTCCCTACAGAGGTTGGATGTCATGGAACACCATTCTTCACACTCAAGGGCCATTACCCTACCTTACCCGAGTTCCATCTCCCTACAGAGGTTGAATGTCATGGAACACCATTCTTCCCACTCAAGGGCCATTACCTTACTTAACGGAGTTCCGTCTCTCTACAGAGGTTGGATGTCATGGAACGCCATTCTTCCCACTCAAGGGCCATTACCTTACTTTCCGGAGTTCCGTCTCCCTACAGAGGTAGCCAAGCGCATACTATCTATAGCCTGACACTGACCAAAACATGACGTCAAAATGCCAGTGTTTGGCCCCAAAAGAAAAGAAATCGTGAGTTGTATTCAATAGTTTAACCAATGGGACCACTTGTTTCCATGAGCTCTACTAACGACAACCCACTAGGCGGTGCAAAAACGAAATATCGATACGTCAAAATGCCAGTCTTTTTGGATTTCAGTGTCAGGCTATAGATAGTATGCGCTTGGCTAAGAAGCTCATAACATTGCCATCCGGAAGTATAACGGACCAACCCACAAAACTGTGTGTGTCCATGAACGTTTATAGTCGGGTTAATACAGTTTAGTGAGCATTACTCATAAACTCGGATGGCAAAAAACAATAACAAAGACTTGAGTGACGTCATCTTCGAACTATCTATAACATAATGATGGCTACGATCTGACTCGCTCATCTCATCTTCCCCCTTTTATGTTTAAATAATAAGCCCTCCGTGTCACCGTAACTTCTTTAGTTCAAAGGTCAAAGTTCATCTGAGAGATTTTTATAGAGGAGGGGGAGGAGGTGGGGGGGGGGGTGTCGGATGAAGGGGATGTCCCCGTTTCTCGCCGTGTCCCGTTACATGACAATCTCACGGGATTTGTGGGATTACAGTTTTTATTGTAAACCTAATAAAAGCGCAATTATTGTGACCGACGTCAACATATTTTGCAGGTCTGATCACCTGGAGGCAATACGCTTCAACAGTCGTGACGTTACTTCCCTCGTAATGTCGCATGTTAACTTAGTAACTGGCTCTGACTATCGGAACAATGGCGGACGATCTTATGAAATATTTCTCAGATGAGCATAAAAAGCGTATCCAGAGGGGAAAAAACCCAAAATCTGATCATGTTTTGACTTTTACACATTCTGGTCTCAAGACATATGAAAATTTCTAGCCAGCATGAAGAATAAAAATACCGATTTTCTTTGTTTAGAACCACGATGGCCGCCGTTGCTGGGCGACGTGACATCAGACTATTGTATCCAATTGCCAGCAGAGAAGGAAGTCCCAACCTGGTCGCTCGGTGCTGGGTCGCCCCATGAATGTCACCCTTGTAATTAAAGTATCGTTTTACACCGTGGAATGTATCGTCGTCGGCTTGAACCGGACGCTTGAACCCTGCTGAAGTCTGAGGGTGAGAAGTGCAGATGAGATGTGGAATGGTGTTTGAACTCTGTTCATAGAGATATCATGTGACCCAACGGCATGGAAACGGTGTTATACGATGTTGATTCAACTTATGAAATTCAATGTGAATGTATTGACGCTATGCGTTTAGGTTAAATGCTCACAAAATGCGCATGCTGAATATGACGTACCAACACACAATACCTCGTGTAACCTTGAATGAATGAATGAATTTATATAGCGCCTAGATCCACAATGTGCTCAGAGGCGCTTTAAAATGCAAATAAAACACAACAATAAATTGATAATTTAAGCATAAAATCTATCATATTAGAATAGCATTAATCAATTTGTAATTTAATTACCACGCACTGTGCTACAAGATGAAAATTTAGGATATCTATAACATGTAGGCCTAATAGAAATGTTAAACATCAAACGATTTTCTAAAGAGATGTATTTTAAGTTTCTTTTTAAAGTTTTGAATGTTTATAGCCTGATTGATATTGATGCTATGCGTTTCTCCAAAAAGCTCATAATGTCCGCCAGGCGGATATAACGGACCAACACATAAAACGGTGTAAACTTGAACCTTTATTGATGTTGTGCGCTTGGCTAAGAAACTCACAACATTGCCATCCGGAAGTATAATGGAACAACACTCAAAACTATGTGTAACCATGAACGTTTATAGTCGGTTTAATACAGTTTAGTGAGAAGTACTCATAAACGTGGATGGCAAAAACAATAATAAAGACCCGAGTGACGTCAACTTAGTTCTATCTATAAAGTTTGGAGTACAATGCCCCTTCAATGGGAACGATCTATATTACATTTCCATGTGCTCGAGGTCATTGGTCACATTGCAAAATGTGCTCCAAATGTCCTACATAGTGAAAAGTGTTCAGTTTTAGAAATATCCAACTTCACAATTGGTCATTTTGCTCAGCATGGCCCATGGGTATGTTAACAACTTCCATAGACACTGCAGCATGTTTAGATGCATTGAGAAATGTTCATTCGTTGTACAGCAACATATCATGTGATTGGTGGCTAGATTGGACAACAACCTGAATATAGATTGCTCTCATTCAAACCGTTAGCAGGTGGGTCCTGGAAGATGAAGATGGGAGATCTGACACGCAGGATGTGGAACACAATGGGAGACCTCCTGTGGTCATTTGCGGCGATACTGTTGTGGCAACTGAACCGTCCTATCCCACTTGGTCAAACTGTTAACGGAAACTATTACAAATTCGCTTTTTAAATACAAACTGAGACCAACGATACGAAAGAAAAATAAAAGACCCAATTTGATTGAACGAGGCGTTATTCTGCATCATGACAATGAATGCACCTGTTCACAAGTCAAGAGTTCTCAACGAGCTTCTCGAGAGCTACTCGTGAGAATATTTGGAACACACGCACTACCATTGCCCTATTCGCCTGATCTTGATCCATGCGACTTCCATCTCTTCCCCAAGGTGAAAGAAATATGCTGCGAGGTCACCAAATTGAAGACAAGGACCAAATTCAAGAGCCGATGAGAAATGCAGTCATGCGTAGCCATCGTGAATTTATAGATAGTGTGAACTCGGCTAAGAAGCTCACAACATTGCCATCCGGAAATATAACGGCCCAACACATAAAACTCTGTGTAACTATGAATTTTTATAGTCTGGATAATCTTGGCCATCGTAAAGTGATTTCAGTATCAGGCTATAACATAACGATGGCTACGGGATAATGCAGTTTAGTGAGAATTACTCATAAACGTGGATGGCAAAAAATAATACCAAAGACCCGAGTGACGTCATCTTCATTTTATCTATAGTTTGACACTAAAACCGCAGCCATCGTCAACTTATAGCCTGACACAGATTTTTAAAAATCACGTCAAAAGACAAGTCTTTGACCACAAAAGAAAACAAATCGTGAGTTTTATTCAACAGTTCAACCAATGGAATCATTTGTTTCCTTGAACTCTACTAACGATAACTCACTGGACGCTCCAAAACACATAAAAAAATGACGTTAAACTATGTCCTAGTAGGTTCTAGCGTAGCCATCGTAAAGTTATAGCCTGACACTGACCAAAAAATGACGTTAAATTATAAGTCCTAGTAGGTTCTAGCGTAGCCATCGTAAAGTTATAGCCTGACACAGACCAAAAATGACGTCAAACTGCCAGTCCTAGAGAGTTCTTGTGTCAGGCTCTATGTTGACGATGGCTACGGTTCTAGGGAAACATTGTATTTTTTTCAGCCCTTTTATGGATATTGC
>NC_088374.1:22844810-22847310 GCF_034508935.2 Berghia stephanieae | reverse complement strand
TCTTCTTCTTCTTCTTCTTCTTCTTTTTCTTCTTCTTCTTCTTCTTCTTCTTCTTCTTCTTCTTCTTCTTCTTCTTCTTCTTCTTCTTCCTTCTTCTTCTTTCTTCTTCTTCTTTCTTCTTCTTCTTTCTTCTTCTTTTTTTTTTTTTTTATTATTTTATATTATTATTATTATTATTATTATTATTATTATTATTATTTATTATTATTATTATTTATTATTATTATTATTATTATTATTATTATTATTATTATTATTTATATATTATTATTTATTATTATTATTATATTTTATTATTATTATTATTATTATTATTATTATTTATTATTATTATTATATTATTATTATTTATTATTCTTTCAGCTTCTCCCGCATTTTACAGGGTTGCCATAACGAATGCCAGCCACATCTCCATTCAACACATCATCTTTTTCCAGACCCAGTTCTTTCATATCGTCCTTTACCTTAGCCAACCATATAGATAGTATGCGCTTGGCTAAGAAGCTCATAATATTGCCATCCGGAAGTATAAATGACTATATAAATAATAATAATACCAATAATAATAATAATAATAATAATAATAATAATAATAATAATAATAATACTTTGTGATGAGAAGAGAGACTGCAGGGGGAGAGACTGACAGACAAACCCGTGAGGTACCCGTTCCCACGGAACAGTCGATTCTACAGAGCGACATAGGGACTACGAAAGTACCCCCGCTCAGAGCGACATAGGGACTACGAAAGTACCCCCGCTCAGAGCGACATAGGGACTACGAAAGTACCTCTCGATACCGATTTAATGGCATAATAATAATAATAATAATAGATATATATTTTGCGATGAGAAGGGAGCGACGGCAGGGGGTGAGACTGACAAAAAGCGGGTGAGGTACCTGTTCCCACGGAACAGTCGATTCTACAGAGCGACATAGGGACTACGAAAGTACCCCTCGATACCGATATAATGTCATAATAATAATGAATATATACACTTTGCGATGAGAGGAGAGCGACGGCAGGGTGAGAGAGATTGACAGACAAAATGGTGAGGTACCTGTTCTCGCTGTCTCGATATTATTCCCAACGGTCCTGTCACAGCACACATGCCCGAACGTGTGTGTCCCCTTCACTAGATAGTAGTAAAACTGCTGCGAACTGCCATACAGCAGCAGTAGACAGGCACCCAAAAAACTGTGCGGCATTTAGGGTTTAGCGTCATCTATTATTACTACTACTTCTATTATCGGTTTGAATCGACGTTCTTTTCAATAAGGTATAAATCGCTTCTTTTTTGTTCTTTTCTTTCCTCATATATACCCCTTCTTCTCCCCCCCCCCCCCCCTTATCTTTTCACGTCTTAATTTTTACTTCTTTTATTTTTCTTTTACATTGTTTTCTTCTTTTCATTCTCAATACGTCTGCTCTATTATATATTATATAGAGCGTAACATGCATATTATAATAATATAGGGCTGTATATCTACGTAATAAGAAATTATATTATCGTATACTATATTATTATATTATGTATAGACAGACAGACGTACGTACATGAAATTTCAATGAAACAAGTCTGTGCTACACAATAGGGGTGTGTGTGTTTCGTCTGGAGGTGCTGCTGATGTGTGATTTGTTGTGTTGTTACGTACTTGTGTTGTGTCAAAAATTCATTGGTGTCTGCCGAAGGATGAAGGACAAGGATTTAAGAAATTCTAGCAACATAATATGACTGTGTTAAAAGTGAAATGTGTTCGTTTATTTTATTTATAATTTAGTTTGTTTATTATTTATTTTCCACTGTGTGTGTGTGATTTATTGATAAAGGTTTATTGATGTTATATGCGTTTAGGTAAAATATTTACAACACCCGCCAGCCGATATAATAACGTATCAACGCCGACGTATTCTTATTTGCAGGTATGATATCCGGAATTCATTATGGGTTCAGTATTGTCATGGACATTTTAAAAAATAATAATACATAAATTTATGACTCGAAATATTGTCCATTACAATAATGGATGGTAAACTAGACTCATAATTGGATTCAGTAGTCTGATGTCACGCCGCCCGGCAACGGCAGCCATCTTGGTTCTAAACAAAAAAACAAAAAAACCCACTAAGACCGTAGCCATCGTTAACATATTATATAGCCTGACGCTGACCAAAAAATTGACGTCAAAAGACAAGTCTTTGGTCACAAAAGAAAACAAATCGTGAGTTGTATTCACTAGTTCAACCAATGGGAGCACGGGAAGAAGAAGAAACTAAAGTAGTAGTAGTAGTAGTAGTAGTAGTAGTAGTAGTAGTAGTAGTAGTAGTAGTAGTAGTAGCAGCAGTAGTAGTAGTAGTAGTAGTAGTAGTAGTAGTAGCAGTAGTAGTAGTGTTAGTAGTAGTAGTAGTAGTAGTAGTAGTAGTTAGTGATGTAGTTGTAGTAGTAGTAATAGTAGTAGTAGTAGTAGTAGTAGTAGTAGTAGTAGTATAGTAGTATA
>NC_088374.1:22839772-22844710 GCF_034508935.2 Berghia stephanieae | reverse complement strand
TGCCCCTTTAAAACCGGGGAAAACCCTTCCCTTTTTGGGGGGGAAAAAACCCCTTTCGGGATTCCCCCCCCCTTTCCCCCCCCCCAAAAAACCCCCCCCTTTTTTTTTTTTTTTTTTTTTTTTTTCCCTTTTCTTTTTTTTTTCCCCCCCCCACACAAAAAAGGCGGAAAAAGAAATTTATAAAAAAGAAAAAACCCCCGAACCCCCCGCATTTTTCCCCCTTTACCCCAAAATCTTCTTTTTTTTTCCCCCCTTCCTCCTTTTCCCCCCCCCCCCCCTTTTTTACTAAAACCCCCCCCCCGGGGGGCGCCCCCCAAACCCCCCCTTTTTTTTTTTTTTTTTTTTTTTTTTTGCCCCCCTTTTTTACCCCCGCCCCCAAACCCCATTTTCTAAAACCCCCCCCCCCCCTCCCCCCCCCTCCTATTCTTCTTCTACTTTTCTCTCTTCCCCCCCCCTCCCTTTTATTATTTTTTATATTTTTTTATTTTTTTTTTTTTTTTATATATAAAATTATATATTATATTTTATTATATATTTTTTTATATATCTTTTAAATTTTAGATTATTTTTTTTTTCCCGCCCTCCCTTTCTCCCTTTCCCTTTTCCCATCCATTTCTCTTTTCCCCTCCATTTTTATAAATTTTTTTTTTCCCTTTCCCCCCTCCTTAAAAAATTTTTTTTCCCCCCCTTTACACCCAAAGGAATCATAAAGGGGAACCCCCGAACCTTTTTTTCTGTCGGCCCCGGTCGCAAATGCCTTTGGGGCCTCAAACCAAGAATAACAAACAACAACAGCTTTGGGGGGAGAGACAGATCTTCGGGCATGCGGTGACAGGATGTACCCTTAGGGTCCCAAATCTTGATTTTTTAAATTGTGTTTTGAGTTCGTTAAAATCTCAAACAACGAACCAACACAAAAATTTAAAATGCGCCCCCTTTAGCGAAAAAACAAATCCCAAAAGGTGCTAAAACAACAGCAAGAGCTGATTAATTTTATTAAATCCTCAACCCAAAAATTAAAAAAAACGACTATCTTTCAGTGCAGGGACGGGATGCTCCCGTCAAGGGCTCCCAACTATGATTTTAAAAAATAATCCGAGGTTTCCCTTCCCGCCCCTTTTTTGCTTATGCGCCATTTTCTTCTTCTTTCTTCTTCTTCTTCTTTTTCTTCTTTTCTTTTCTTCTTTCTTTTTTTTTTCCCTTCTTCTTCCTTCTTCTTCTTCTTCTTCTTCTTCTTCTTCTTCTTCTTCTTCTTTTCTTATCTTCTTCTTTTTTTTTCTTCTTCTCTTTCTTCTTTCTTTTTTTCTTTTTTCTTCTTTTTTCTTCTTCTTCTTCTTTTTTTCTTTTTTCTTCTTCTTTTTTTCTTCTTCTTCTTCTTTTTCTTCTTTTTTCTTTTTTTCTTCTTCTTCTTCTTTTCTTCTTCTTCTTCTTCTTCTATTCTTTTTCCTTCTTCTTCTTTTCTTTCCTTTTCTTCTTTTCTTTTCTTCTTCTTCTTTTCTTCTTCTTCTTCTTTTTTTTTTTTTTTTCTTTTTTTCTTCTTCTTCTTCTTCTTTTTTTCTTCTTCTTTTTTTTCTTTTTTATTCTTCTTCTTCTTCTTCCTTCTTTTCTTCTTCTTCTTTTCTTCTTTTTTTCTTCTTCTTCTTCTTCTTCTTCTTTTTTTTCTTCTTCTTCTTCTTTTTTTTTCTTCTTCTTTTCTTTTTCCCTTTCTTTTCTTCTTCTTTCTTCTTCTTTTCTTCTTCTTCTTCTTCTTCTTCTTTTCTTCTTCTTCTTCTTCTTCTTCTTCTTTTTTTCTTTTCTTTTCTTCTTTTCTTTCTTTTTTTCTTCTTCTTCTTTTTCTTCTTCTTCTTTTCTTCTTTTCTTTTCTCTTCTTCTTTTTTTTTCTTTTCTTCTTTTTTTCTTCTTCTTATTCCTTTTTCTTCTTCTTCTTTTTTTTTTTCCCTTTTCTTCTCTTCTTCTTATTCTTTTTTTTTTCCCTTTTTTTCTTCTTCTTTTCCCTTTTTCTTCTTTTTTTCTTCTTCTTCTTCTTCTTCTTCTTCTTCTTCTTCTTCTTCTTCTTCTTATTATTATTTATTATTATTATTATTATCATTATTATTATCATATTATTATTTATTATTATTATTATTATTATTATTATTATATTATTATTATTATTATTATATAATATTATTATTATTATATTATTATATTATTTTATTATTATTATTATTATTATTATTATTATATTATTATTATTATTATTATTATTATTATTATTATTATATTCTTTCACTTCTCCCGCATTTTACAGGGTTGCCATAACGAATGCCAGCCACATCTCCATTCAACACATCATCTTTTTCCAGACCCAGTTCTTTCATATCGTCCTTTACCTTAGCCAACCATATAGATAGTATGCGCTTGGCTAAGAAGCTCATAATATTGCCATCCGGAAGTATAAATGACTATATAAATAATAATAATACCAATATAATAATAATAATAATAATAATAATAATAATAAATAATAATAATACTTTGTGATGAGAAGAGAGACTGCAGGGGGAGAGACTGACAGACAAACCCGTGAGGTACCCGTTCCCACGGAACAGTCGATTCTACAGAGCGACATAGGGACTACGAAAGTACCCCCGTTACCGAGCGACATAGAGACTACGAAAGTACCCCTCGATACCGATATAATGTCATAATAATAATGAATATATACACTTTGCGATGAGAGGAGAGCGACGGCAGGGTGAGAGAGATTGACAGACAAAATGGTGAGGTACCTGTTCTCGCAGTCTCGATATTATTCCCAACGGTCCTGTCACAGCACACATGCCGAACGTGTGTGTCCCCTTCACTAGATAGTAGTAAAACTGCTGCGAACTGCCATACAGCAGCAGTAGACAGGCACCCAAAAAAACTGTGCGGCATTTAGGGTTTAGCGTCATCTATTATTACTACTACTTCTATTATCGGTTTGAATCGACGTTCTTTTCAATAAGGTATAAATCGCTTCTTTTTTGTTCTTTTCTTTCCTCATATATACCCTTCTTCTCCCCCCCCCCCCCCCCCCCTTATCTTTTCACGTCTTAATTTTTACTTCTTTTATTTTTCTTTTACATTGTTTTCTTCTTTTCATTCTCAATACGTCTGCTCTATTATATATTATATAGAGCGTAACATGCATATTATAATAATATAGGGCTGTATATCTACGTAATAAGAAATTATATTATCGTATACTATATTATTATATTATGTATAGACAGACAGACGTACGTACATGAAATTTCAATGAAACAAGTCTGTGCTACACAATAGGGGTGTGTGTGTTTCGTCTGGAGGTGCTGCTGATGTGTGATTTGTTGTGTTGTTACCTACTTGTGTTGTGTCAAAAATTCATTGGTGTCTGCCGAAGGATGAAGGACAAGGATTTAAGAAATTCTAGCAACATAATATGACTGTGTTAAAAGTGAAATGTGTTCGTTTATTTTATTTATAATTTAGTTTGTTTATTATTTATTTTCCACTGTGTGTGTGTGATTTATTGATAAAGGTTTATTGATGTTATATGCGTTTAGGTAAAATATTTACAACACCCGCCAGCCGATATAATAACGTATCAACGCCGACGTATTCTTATTTGCAGGTATGATATCCGGAATTCATTATGGGTTCAGTATTGTCATGGACATTTTAAAAAATAATAATACATAAATTTATGACTCGAAATATTGTCCATTACAATAATGGATGGTAAACTAGACTCATAATTGGATTCAGTAGTCTGATGTCACGCCGCCCGGCAACGGCAGCCATCTTGGTTCTAAACAAAAAAACAAAAAAACCCACTAAGACCGTAGCCATCGTTAACATATTATATAGCCTGACGCTGACCAAAAAATTGACGTCAAAAGACAAGTCTTTGGTCACAAAAGAAAACAAATCGTGAGTTGTATTCACTAGTTCAACCAATGGGAGCACGGGAAGAAGAAGAAACTAAAGTAGTAGTAGTAGTAGTAGTAGTAGTAGTAGTAGTAGTAGTAGTAGTAGTAGTAGTAGTAGTAGTAGTAGTAGCAGCAGTAGTAGTAGTAGTAGTAGTAGTAGTAGTAGTAGTAGTAGTAGCAGTAGTAGTAGTATTAGTAGTAGTAGTAGTAGTAGTAGTGATGTAGTTGTAGTAGTAGTAATAGTAGTAGTAGTAGTAGTAGTAGTAGTAGTAGTAGTAGTAGTAATAGTAATAGTAGTAGTAGTAGTAGTAGTAGTAGTAGTAGTAGTAGTAGTAGTAGTGATGTAGTTGTAGTAGTAGTAATAGTAGTAGTAGTTGTAGTCGTAGTAGTAGTAGTAGTAGTAGTAGTAGTAGTAGTAGTAGTAGTATTAGTAGTAGTAGTAGTAGTAGTAGTAGTAGTAGTAGTAGTAGTAGTAGTAGTAGTAGTAGTAGTAGAAGGAGAAGGAAAAGAAGGAGAAGAAGAAGAAGAAGAAGAAGAAGAAAGAAGAAGAAGAAGAAGAAGAAGAAGAAGAAGAAGAAGAAGAAGAAGAAGAAGAAGAAGAAGAAGAAGAAGAAGAAGAAGAAGAAGAAGAAGAAGAAGAAGAAGAAGAAGAAGAAGACGAAGAAGAAGAAGAAGAAGAAGAAGAAGAAGAAGAAGAAGAAGAAGAGTAAGAAGAAAAAGAAGTAGTAGTAGTAGGAGTAGTAGTAGTTTTAGTTGTAACAGTAGCAGTAGTAGTAGTAGTCGTTTTAGTAGTAATAGTAGTTCTGTTTTAATGTTATACATGAAACTTGCGACGAGATAAGGTGTGTTGTCGCATATTTTTTATTATTGGTCGAAGGTGTGTTATGTTTTTTTTGTTTTGTTGTTTTGTTTTCTTTTGTATTTTTTTTTTTTGTTTTGTTTTTTTTGGTTGGTCTTGTTTTGTTTTATTTAATTTTTCTTTTAATAGAATTATCATTTCTAA
>NC_088374.1:22827272-22832272 GCF_034508935.2 Berghia stephanieae | reverse complement strand
AACACAAAGATGACGTCACTCGGGTCTTTGTTCTTGATTTTAAAAATAATTGCCATCCACGTTTATGAGTAGTTCTCACTAAATTGTATTAACCATACTATAGAGTTAATGGTTACACACTGTTTTGTGTGTTGGTCCGTTATACTTCCGGATGGCAATGTTGTGAACTTCTTTTCCAGTGAGCTTCAACAGTCGTGGCGTCACTTCCCTTGTAATGACGCATGGTAACTTTGTAACTGGCTCTAAATTATCGGAACAATGGCGGACACCCTTATGAAATATTTCTCCGACGAGCATAAAAGCGTATCCAGAGGAGAAAAAAAACCCATTATAAATTTGATCATGTTTTGACTTTTACACATTCTGATCACAAGACATATGAAAATTTCTAGCCAGCATGAAGAATAAAAAGGAACGATTTTCTTTGTTTAGAACCACGATGGCCGCCGTTGCTGGGCGGCGTGACATCAGACTATCGAATCAAATTGAATACTATCTATAGAATATTAATGACTCCTGACCTTTACATCATAAAATGGTTTTCCGTTTCCTGCACCGAACGGAAGTTGTATTGAATTAATGACTTCTGACCTTCACCTTTAAAAAAAATGTCCATGTCCCGCACAGATCTGACCTTGTATTGAGTTGGGTCACCAAAACATTTTTACGTCACTTAAATAATAGATACAAAGGAAAATAATACGATTTTAAATTTGATTGGTTAAAATGAGGTTTTATTAACAAATGATACATAATTTTTTTTTTTTTCAAATTACTATTTTTATAATTTGTTGTCAATGTTTCTTAGTTGTTATTTTGTATAAAAGATGTATGCATAATCTGCATTTTTTTACCGACAAAAAATAATCTATTCATTCATT
Source organism: Berghia stephanieae (assembly GCF_034508935.2). NCBI lineage: Eukaryota > Metazoa > Mollusca > Gastropoda > Nudibranchia > Aeolidiidae > Berghia > Berghia stephanieae. The sequence goes on along the minus strand of NC_088374.1, from coordinate 22,831,391 downwards.
CCGTCATTCATTAATTCCTTAATTAATTAATTAATTAATTCATTCATTCATTCATTCATTCATTCATTCATTCATTCACGTAACAATGTGATCTTGTTATGTTTGTCGAAACTTTAAATTAAACTAAAGTTTTTGACCAATATTCTTGAATATTTGGTAACCCCGGAGAAGTCCTCCCAAGTTTGGTCTCGTGCTCCGACCAAAAATCCAATAAAAGATCAAAAACTGTATAATAATATAATACTAACAGAACACCGTAACCCAGGAAAATTGATAATAACAAAGCAAGATTTAACCCACACCTCCCCCCCCCCCCCCCCATAAAAAAGAGCACACACACACACACACACACACACACACACACATAAAAACAAAACATTAAAAAAAACAAAATATACTATTAAACACACAAAAAACAAAAACAAAATTGAGATAAGATAGATAGATAGATAGATAGATAGATAGATAGATAGATAGATAGATAGATAGATAGATAGATAGATAGATAGATAGATAGATAGATAGAGAGAGAGATAGAAATAAGGGCAGACAAACATACAGATACACATATTATATATGTATATATATATATATATATATATATATATATATATATATATATTATATATATATATATATATATAATATAACAAATAAATCGTATCGATTCTTTGAAAGGGGATTTCGATTATTTTTTATTGTTGATGTGATTATTTTGGCAATAAATGTGTTATATTTAATACATAATGTTATTTTTTATTGTTGATGTGATTATTTTGGCAATAAATGTGTCCAAAGTAATTTGATTGTATATAAATTGCGTTTGACGCCATCTTTTTTGACTACTTACAGGCGATTTGTTCTGTATGAAAAGAAAATGTGTGGTGTGACGTGAAAGAAAAAGGAGTAACATTTTGCCCTAAATTGGTCCAACTATTTATAAAAATTAATATGACATTAATATGATACGATAGGTAGGTAAAATAGGTATTTTTATAAATAGTTGGACCAATTTAGGGCAAAATGTTACTCCTTTTTCTTTCACGTCACACCACACATTTTCTTTTCATACAGAACAAATCGCCTGTAAGTAGTCAAAAAAGATGGCGTCAAACGCAATTTATATACAATCAAATTACTTTGGACACATTTATTGCCAAAATAATCACATCAACAATAAAAAATAATCGAAATCCCCTTTCAAAGAATCGATACGATCATTAAATCGAATCCGAGAGCAAATCTGTATAAATGCTAATAAAGGAAACGGCGACCACCGAGATTCGCCAGATTTCGATATTTTGTTAATTCAGACGTTCGATATTATTGCCGAATCGAATACTCGCCGATTGTTTTGTCTTTGAATGGACGGGCGAGGAGGCGAAAATCGTTTTTTTAGTGATTCGATTATTTCTTCCCCACGGCTCGTAAAAATTGATGGAGAGTGGATGTTTGTTCTCGAGAGAGATTGGAGCTTGATTGGGCCTTTAAAAGAGGTTAAAGACCTTTCGGATCTTGAAGGTCATAATGGCTGTGTACTCATTTACAGGTCCTGACGACCGAATTTTAATTTATGTTGATATCTGGTCTAATGGTATTTTTATATTCTGTTACTCTAGCATTCCTTCTCTCTCTCTCTCTCTCTCTCTCTCTCTCTCTCTCTCTCTCTCTCTTTATATATCTCTCTATCTGTCTCTCTTTCTCTCACTCTATCTCTCTCTATCTCTCTGTGTCTCACTCATTTACTATGTGTGTGTGTGTGTGTGTGTGTGTGTGTGTGTGTGTGTGACTCACTCATTTATTTCCTCCCTCTCCCTCTCTGTCTCTCTCACTCATTTACTCCCTCCCTACTTTCTCTCTCTCTTCCTTTCATTCCTGACGAAGGCCAAGGGCCGAAAAATTGTTTGTTTTGTGTTGTTCCTTATATATGAATCACATTTACTCACTATATATATATATATATATATATATATATATATATATATATATATATATATATAAATAGGTTGGTATATACATACAGAGTGAGGGAGGAATAATGAGAAAGTTAAAGAAATTGAGAAAATAAATTAAGGGAGAGAGAGAGAGAGAGAGAGAGAGAGAGAGAGAGAGAGAGAGAGAGAGAGAGAGAATGAGTGAGAGAGAGAGAGGAGAGAAAAAAGAGATGGAGAGAGAGAGAGAGGAATAGAGAGAGAGAGAGAAAGAGAGAGAGAATGGGTGAGTGAGAGAGAGAGAGGAGAGAAAAAAGAGATGGAGAGAGAGACAGAGAGAAAGAGACACAGAGAGAGAGAGAGAGAGAGAGGGGGAGAGAAAAAAAGAGATGGAGAGAGAGAGAGAGACAGAGAGAAAGACACACACACACACACACACACACACAGAGAGAGAGAGAGAGAGAGAGAGAGAGAGAGAGAGAGAGAGAGAGAGAGGGAGGGAGTAAGAGAAAATAGAATATTCCAGAACGTCATAGTACATAGTAGTATCCAATAGGGGATTATGAATTAGCCGTTGTATCAAAGGCTGTCCTTATCCACTCACGGTGTGACCAGTGAACTGTAAACCAATACGTTTGTGTGTGTGTGTGTGTGTGAGTGTGTGTGTGTGAGTGTGTGTGAGTGTGAGTGTGTGTGTGTGTGAGTGTGTGTGAGTGTGTGTGTGTGTGAGTGTGTGTGTGTGTGAGTGTGTGAGTGTGTGTGTGAGTGTGTGTGTGAGTGTGTGTGTGTGAGTGTGTGTGTGAGTGTGTGTATGTGTGTGTGTGAGAGTACGTGAGCTGTTTCAATGGGATGTGAGTAGCAGGACAAGGGAGGACAACTCACTCAATCCTAGAGATTGTTGCTTCTTTTCAAAAGTGGAAAAAATGTATTAAAAATGAGCATGCACATGCAGATACACACACACACACACACCCAAACACACACACACACACACATATATATATATATATATATATATATATATATATATATATATATATATATATACTGTTTATATAGATTGGTAGGTAGGTAGGCTATTAGGTAGGTAGGAAGGAAAAATATGAATATTTATAAACATTTGGACCCATTTAGGGCAAAAGGTTACTCATTTTTATTTCACGTCACACCACACATATATATGCACATCCATAGTTTTATTCAACTATCATTAACATGTAAAAATGAAAAACATTAGCTTTGATACTACGCCAATAATTTGTCTCAGAAAAATGTAATGAATAGGCATGGGGTAAAAGTAACACGGGTAAACTACGGATATAGTCGGTGTCAGGGTTGAGTGAGTTAACCAGGGAATGCCGGTGATAGGAACAGAAAAAAGATGAGCTTTTATATAGAGCAATCTCCACTAAGAGGGCTCAAACTCAAAGCGCTTTACAAAGGGTCCCTGACCAACAGCAACAGGACGGGGACATGACGCCTGTTAGGCGATATTACAATTATTCTTTTATTTTTTCGGACAAAGACAGCGCTGTTTACGACTGGTATTCATTTTACATCTGAGAGAATGTGAGTAAAGATCGTTTTCCAAGGACTCAACTATGAGCCGGGTAGAGAGGCTCGAACCCAGGACCTTCAGATCCAAAAAGGCGAGTGAGTGTCATATCACAAGACCACATAGCCGCATAAAATCTTCAACAACAACAACAAAAACCAACATCTTACTATGACAGTGTGAAAAGTTGGGAAGAGATAGAACTATGGCGTGATATTATTATGGAGATGATGGTGTGAGAGAGCGTAAAAAACGATAGCCTCTTCGCTGTCATGGTAGCACGTCTGACCTGTAATCAGGAGAACTTAGGTTCGGATCCACAGTCTAGAAAATCTTTTTTGGGGATGTTTCTTCTTTCCTTTATTCTTCCTTATATTTTTTTTAAATTTTTATTTTATTATTTTTTGGTGCGGCTATGTGGTCTAGGGATATGACACTCACTCGCTTTCGGATCGGAAGATCTTGGGTTCGAGCCTCGCTGTGGGGCATAGTTGAGTCCTTGGAGAATGCTCTTTACTCACATTTTCTCACCGTACTCAGGAGTAAACTGAGGACTTGGCCATTAACAGCGTTGTTTTCTCTTTCCTAAAAAAATGTAATATCGCCTAACAGGCGTCATGTCCCGTCCTACAT
>NC_088374.1:22817272-22822272 GCF_034508935.2 Berghia stephanieae | reverse complement strand
CCTACCCCCCACCCGGTAAAGGAATCAGAATCATACACCACCGATATAATATCTATTGTCTCTGTAAATAGAAACAATGCACCTCATTAACGTTAATGGGGATTATGGGAATGATATGCCGGCCGGAGCTTATCAAAATTTCACCAGACGATGAAATGTCCATTAGGACGATAGAAAACTGAGTCAAAAAGTGAGGATTTTTGGGAAGAGAGAGGAGAGAGAGAGAGAGAGAGAGAGAGAGAGAGAGAAGAGAGTGTGTATATGTGTGTGTTTGTGAGTGAGTGAATAAGTATGTTTGTGTGTGTGTGTGTGTGTATGTGTGTGCGTGACTATCCCACTCCCTCTCCCTCTGCCTCCCCCCTCCCCTCTCTCTCTCTCTCTCTCTCTCTCACTCTCTCTCTCTCTTTCTCTCTCTCGCTCGCCCTCTAATCCGTTTACGAATCTCTGCACAAGTTATACGGAAATGCCTAAATATTATATGGGTGGTTTAAATATTATTAAAGAGAACATGGGAACAAACCACTTTCAATCTCTGTTAAATTAACCTTAGAATTGTCTCCCCTTTCTTTTGTTGGTCCATTGATTTAAGAACTGTTATTATCAAAGGGAACATCAGGGAACAAACCACTTTCAATCTCTGTTAAATTAACCTTAGAATTGTCTCCCCTTGATTTTTTTGCTCCATTGATTTCGGATCAATACAATTTCAAATAATAATTATAACAATAACTATTGAATTATGCTCAATCAAAGTTAAGCTAACAAAACCTCATCACTAATTGCCCTTCGAATGGGCGGCTTAACAACTATTATTATAATTACTATTAACAATTCATAACATTCATAGAATAATCAAAGTGTAATTTTGTTCGACTTCTTCAATGTTGTTTCAAGCATTCGTTATCTTCTGGTAGTTGTAGCGAAAGGAAATTGATTGTAGTTGGGTTTTTTTCTTATAATGTCCTGTTCGCAGTTCTTGTTGTTAATAATAATTTATATTGCTTACTTATCCCCTCGGTGCTTCAGCTGTACGCATAAGATACGCTACAGATTATGTCTCTGAATTGTATTCACGACTTCCAGCGCCAACAGCATCCATTGCCAGGCTGTTTAGTTGTCTATTTTTTAAACTTTGGGCAAGATTATTAACCCCCAATTTGCTCACAGTGGACAAAAATTCTGATTCCTGTTGACATCAGATGTTCGTTAGTTTAATGGATTATCTATCTATCTATCTATCTATCTATCTATCTATCTATCTATCTATCTATCTATCTATCTATCTATCTATCTATCTATCTATCTATCTATCTATCTATCTTCTATCTATCTATCTATCTACTATCTATCTATCTATCTATCTATCTATCTATCTATCTATCTATCTATCTATCTATCTATCTATCTATCTATCTATCTATCTATCTATCTATCTATCTATCTATCTATCTATCTATCTATCTATCTATCTATCTATCTACTCTATCTATCTACTCTATCTATATCTATCTATCTATCTACTATTACTATCATCTGCTCTCTCTCTCTCTCTCTCTCTCTCTCTTCTCTATATATATATATATATATATATATATATATGTGTGTGTGTGTGTGTTGTGTATATATATATATATATTATCTATATATATATATATATAATAATAATATATATTCCTTCATATTCCCTTTTGGTAGGCGATGAATGGGCGGGCCCTGACGATGCCACGAGGACGGGTGAAACATTTATCATATATATATATATATATATATATATATATATATATATATATATTTATATATTGGTTAGTTATAAAAGCAGCAAGTTCCTTTTACAGCGAACGAATGTCGAGTCATAAACCACGATCCTGTGTCACGCTTCAATGGTCAAAGACTGGACCGTGATTGATGTCCCCTTGTGATGCCGACGGTATGGGCAGTGGACCAGGAAGATCTCCACTAGGATATTGGTAATGGAATGGAATGGGATGGGATGCCCAAGGACGAGAAACCCACAAACGTGACCCACCGGCTCAAAGTGGTAATAGATTGGGATGAACTGAGTGCTGGGAATCGAAATTTTAGCCACAGATGCCATGAAACGTGGAGTTTAGAAAAAAAAAAAAAACTTTCCTTTATTCATCCCAAAGGGAATTTTGTCTTGAGGGTCAGTTCCAGATGCTTCAGCTGTAGTGCAGCGCCGCAAACTGAGCTAGGGCGAGTTGACTTATATACAATTGGTCCCAATAGGGTTCAACAGTCGTGACGTCAATTCCCTCGTAATGACGCATAGTCTGGACGGGATTCTACCCCCCCCCCCCCCCGCCCCCAATGTCTACCTAGCAGTGATTTAGTAGCTGGGTCTGTTGGATCTGGCAGAAAGTACTTTGCGATATACTATGTATTTTGTCCTATCCAAAGGATATGAAGCGATTACTTCTGCCGCTTAAACACTAGAGAAACCGGGATAAACTCAGGCTTAATTGACTATATTATTTTTCTCCGAAGGACTAGTTACACTTAGCGGCTATGTGGTCTAGTGGTATGACACTCGCTTTGGGATCGGAAGGTCCTTGGTTCGAGCCTCGCTCGGAGCATAGTTGAGTCCTTGGAAAGACTCTTTACTCACATTCTCTCACCGTACTCGGGTGTAAAATGAGTACCTGGCCGTTAACAGCGTTGTCTTTGTCGGAAAAAATTGTAATATTGCCTAACAGGCATCATCTCTCGTTCTACGTGTTACGTGTTGCTGTTGGTCAGGGACCCCTTGTAAAGCGATTTGAGCACGTTTAGTGGATATTGCGCTATATAAAAGCTCAAGTTTTTAAGGCAGACCGTGAGATGAGAATTTTCAGTTTGGAAATGGATGATGGGAGGTGCTTGGATGAATGGGAGGGGAAGGAAAAGGGGGGGGGGGGGGGGATGTAGAAGAAATCGTGTTGGGAATTCCCGATGAGTTAAAACCGGAAGTGAATTATGTGCCTTTGTCGACACAGGTTAATGGAAAAGGTATGCACCGATTATACGGCTGCATTCACACCGTGTGTGTACACACAAAGAGAAGAAAAAACAAAACACAAGCAAACAATAGGAGAAAACACTATGAAAGTATTTAGTTGAAACACCGCCAAAATAATAAGATAAAAAGTAATAGGGCGTTTTATTTTTCTAAACAAAACAAATAGAGAGGAGAAAGAAAGAAGGAAAGAAAATGTGCCAATCGTTTTATTTTTTTATTTATTTTTTTCTCGAAAATTCTGGAATTGATGGGCGGTAATCGTAATCGTTAGTGCAAATTAGGTAATGTCGCGTCGTAAATAATCGATCGATACGGAATTGCTCGTTACTTCGTTGGAATTTGTTAGACGATTCCCGGCGCTCCTATTTCATGACCCACCCCCCTCCCCCCCCTCCCCCCCCCCAACCCAAAACTACCACCCGTAGACTCCTTCCTTCCGCCATCATACCGACAGACCCATCTATAATTATCTATAGATAAAAAAACAGTAAGACCTCGTTATAGTGTCAAGTATCGTGCCTTTGGAATCTTGTCGATATAATCGAGTATTCGGTAGATTCGTAACGAATCGATGCGCATGTCGATATAAACGAGTATTCGGTAGATTCGTAACGAATCGATGCGCATGTCGATATAAACGAGTATTCGGTAGATTCGTAACAAATCGATGCGCATGTCGATATAAACGAGCATTCGGTAGATTCGTAACGAATCGATGCGCATGTCGATATAAACGAGTATTCGGTAGATTCGTAACGAATCGATGCGCATGTCGATATAAACGAGTATTCGGTAGATTCGTAACGAATCGATGCGCATGTCGATATAATCGAGTATTCGGTAGATTCGTAACGAATCGATGCGCATGTCGATATAAACGAGTATTCGGTAGATTCGTAACGAATCGATGCGCATGGGATTAAATAATAATAAAAATAAATAAAAATAAAATTCCCTTTATTCATCCCATAGGGGAAATTTCTCTCTAGGGTCTATTCCAAGGAAAGACTGGAATAACCCAGGCGTCGGCCGCAGTGCAGCGCCGCAAATTGAGTTAGGGCGAGGTGACTTGTTCAAGGCCACACAGCGCAGCGCAGCGGCGGGTGATCGAACTCGGTACCTTTCGGGTTGGAAGCGAAGAATGTACCGCTTCGCCACGCTGTCAATTACGGATGCTTTGCTCTTAGGTAAATTACTCACAACATTCCGCAAGCCGAATATAACATGTCAACACACAAAACGGTGTGTAACCTTAACCGTTTATAATCTCGTTGATACAATAGCCTTCAACAGTCGTGACGTCACTTCCCTCGTAATGACGCATAGTAACTTAGCAATTGGTTCTAAACTATCGGAACAATGGCGGATGCCCTTATGAAAAACTTCTCCAACGAGCATAAAAGTGTGTCCAGAGGAGAAAAACATTATAAATCGGATCATATTTTGACTTTTTTACATTCTGATCACATGACACGTGAAAACGGTCTAGCCAGCATGGAGAATAAAAAGTACTGATTTTTTATTGTTTAGAACCAAGCTGCTCGTTGCTGGGCGACGTGACATCAGACGAATGAATCCTATTTCGTTCGAGTAACTGATGAAAGAAATTTCTGTCTAAAACAATAACAGACAGCTGAGTAATGTTAATGTCGTTCCTTCTATAGATAGTATGCGCTTGGCAAAGAAGCTCATAACATTGCCATCCGGAAGTATAACGGACCAACACACAAAACTGTGTGTATCCATGAACGTTTATAGTCGGGTTAATACAGTTCAGTGAGCATTACTCATAAACGCGGATGGCAAAAAACAATAACAAAGACCTGAGTGACGTCATCTTCGAACTATCTATAGATAGTCTGCGCTCTGCTAAGAAGTACATAGTTTTGCTTGTTGGTCCGTTATCTTTCCGGAAGGCAATGTTGTAAGTTTCATAGCCAAGCGCATAGCATACATACTTTATTACCACAAGATGGTGATAAGA
>NC_088374.1:22787272-22812272 GCF_034508935.2 Berghia stephanieae | reverse complement strand
GAAAATAGATTTTGTTTAATATAGCGCAATATCCACTTTACGTCATACCACAAGACCACATAGCCGCGCAAATAAATAAGAAATTTCGGAAATATCTGAACCTTTGGATTGATTTGGGAATCCCAGCATGATATGCCTTAACCACTCTACCACCTCGTCCACCCCTCCCCCACCCCCAAATCATCACACACATACACACACACACACACACATACACACAGACCCATCCATGCACATACATATAATGAAATCGTTCTCGTTCCAATATCCACATAATAAAAATGATAGCAATCACACACGAGGCATGTCCCAGGGTGGCCAACAGTGCAATCACCAAACCCTGTTCCTTTTAATACGCCATTGTTGTTGTAGTAGCATTGGAAAATCCAGAAAAACACAACCATCACCACCTGAAAAAAATGCCAGTATAATTCATCCAAACTCATAAAGATAAATGTGACCCAGCGTATCGAAGCGGTATTATGTCGGAATCCACTCGGTAAGGAAAATTGAATTCATAGCCACAAATATCCAACTTGGGTTTAATTTCTGTACGTTCTGGTGGAGTATAAAGACTATTTCTTGCATTGCAGAAACTTCTAAGCTCCAATTTCTCATCAATCTATCTCTAAATTCACATTTTGGGGTCTGAATCATCCCGACATAATACCGTTTTGAGACGGAGGGTCACATATTATATAAATTCCATCATTGTTTTTTGTTTTTACACCTTAACTCTCTCCTTACCGATCCTTTTCAGTATTTTCCCAAAATGGCTAACTTTCCCATCCCAGCAGAAAAATGGAGCTTTAAAAACCCAAACAAGCTCTCTAGAAAACAACTAGATCTATGTTCTTGTTAATTAATCAAAGATCATTCTTCAATGTTTGTGATGTACAAAATAAATCTGAATAACAAAAAATGTATTTTGTGTCGTAACAAATGTGACGATTTTGCATTGTATTCAATAGTACAACCAATTCCCCGAGTTCTACTAACAACTCACAAGACGCAACACAAATCTAAAAAAATGACGTCAAACTGCCAGTCCTAGAGGGTTCTTGTGTCAGGCTAATATGTTAACGATGGTTACGGTTCTAGTGGCAGGCTATATGTTAACGATGGCTACGGTTCTAGTGGCAGGCTATATGTTAGCGATGGCTACGGTTCTAGTGTCAGGCTATTTGTTAACGATAGCTACGGTTCTAGTGTCAGGCTATTTGTTAACGATGGCTACGGTTCTAGTGTCAGGCTATTTGTTAACGATGGCTACGGTTCTAGTGTCAGGCTATTTGTTAACGATGGCTACTGTTCTAGTGTCAGGCTATATGTTAACGATGGCTATGGTTCTAGTGTCAGGTTATATGTTAACGATGGCTACGGTTCTTGTGTCAGGCTATATGTTAACGATGGCTACGGTTCTAGTGTCAGGCTATTTGTTAACGATGGCTTCGGTTCTAGTTTCAGGCTATTTGTTAACGATGGCTATGGTTCTAGTGTCAGGCTATATGTTAACGATGGCTACGGTTCTAGTGTCAGGCTATTTGTTAACGATGGCTACGGTTCTAGTGTCAGGCTACCTGTTAACGATGGCTACGGTTCTAGTGTCAGGCTATTTGTGACCCACCGTATCGAATCGGTATTATGTCGGGATCCACTCGGTAAGGGAAATTGAATTCATAGCCACAAGTATCCAACTTGGGTTTAATTTCTGTACGTGACGGTGGCGTATAAAGACTACTTCTTGCTTTGCAGAAACTTCTAAAGTCCAATTTCTCATCATTCTATCTCAAAAATTAACTTTTTGGGGTCTGAATCATCCCGACATAATACCGTTTTGAGACGGAGGGTCACATTTGTTAACGATGGCTACGGTTCTAGTGCCAGGCTATTTGTTAACGATGGCTACGGTTCTAGTGTTAGGCTATTTGTTAACGATGGCTACGGTTCTAGTGTCAGGCTATTTGTTAACGATGGCTACTGTTCTAGTGTCAGGCTATTTGTTAACGATGGCTACGGTTCTAGTGTCAGGCTATTTGTTAACGATGGCTACGCTATAACTATGTAGATGGAGTCAAAATAAATTGTAATTCTTCGAATTTTTCGTAGTACTCTCATGTCTGCATCCATATACACAACGAATCTCTGCTTTATTCAATATTCACACAATCAAAATAGATAACCACAGCAACAACAACAACAACAACAACAACAACAACAACAACAAAAATCGCAATCACACACAGAAAGACAGGTTTGCGCCAGGGGAGACAACAACAAATTAATCAGAAGCCTCTATCTACACCTCTATCCATACATCTTTGTCCTCGTCCTATTGTGTAATCAAGGGCTACAACCACCACTAGAAAGCAAAAAAAAAAAAAACCCCAAAAAACCCCAAACAAAACAGTGCCTCCCTCAATCGCTTCACCCAACCTCATTTATTTATTATTCTGCCTACCCTTTGTCTAATGACGATGATTGCTTTGATAAGCCCAAATCCAAAAACAATTTCTATTTGTGACCAATCGTCTCAAAACGGTATTATGTCGGATCGAACCATGTGCTTAAAAAACCGAATTTAATGTTAAACTGGTCAAAAATATAAATTGTTGGTATTAGTACTCTAAAATATGGTTGTCATTTTCCTCAATAAAATATACAAACTCAACACAATCTGATATTTCTGGTTATAAATTCAATTTTCAACATCTTTACCAACCCGACTTAATACCGTTTTGAGGCGAAGGGTCACATTTATCTCACCCATCCATGCAATTAATGAATCATTTACGTACCAAAAATTTACGATTTTCCTATTTACCCTTACCATCCTTACCGGCCATTTCCAGAGTTTTTGCCAAAATTTCACATCCACTCAACAGAAAAATGTGACCCTCCGTCTCAAAACGGTATTATGTCGGGATGATTCAGACCCCAAAAAGTAAATTTAGAGATAGATTGATGAGAAATTGGACTTTAGAAGATTTTGCAATGCAAGAAATAGTCTTTATACTCCACCAGAACGTACAGAAATTAAACCCAAGTTGGATATTTGTGGCTATGAATTCAATTTCCCTTACCGAGTGGATCCCGACATGATACCGCTTCGATACGGTGGATCACAAATAGTCTTTTTCTTACTCAAAGAGGAAAGCAACAAATACATTATATTAATATGCATAATTTTGTTTATTATTTGTAAACAACCAACTATGTTTGTCCGAGCACGTGTGAAGGTGTGTCACAAAATTCCATGTTTTGATTGGTCAAAAATCTACAGGTTAGACTCTTTGATATCCACGCCTCTCTGACAGTCGTCATAATGTAAACAATGTCAGTGATTGGTTAACATAGGAAACTACACATGTTTCACTATGGATGGTATGCGTCTAAGTAAAATACCCACTGTTCTAACGCTTGACCATTAGAACCTACCCAGAAAACTATGAGTAAACTCAAACGTTTATAATAACGTGACCGAGAAAAACTTGTGGTAACTAGTCACCTATTGGCGGTATAGATAGAATGAAGTTGACGTCACTCAGGTCTTTGTTATTGTTTTTACAGGCAGCCCCTACCGTTTTCTTCTGTATTGTTTTTTGCAACCCACGTTTATGAGTAATTCTCACTTAACTGTATTATCCAGACTATAATTGTTCAAGGTTATACAGAGTTTGGTCCGTTATTCTTCCGGATGGCAATGTTGTGAGCTTCTTAGCCAAGCGCATACTATCTATTACAACAATAACAATGATGGGAGAGAGGTCGATTCATTCACGTTATTGTTTATAAACACTTGTCCGATGCTTGTCCGAGCACGTGTGAAGATGTGTCACAGATTCCATGTTTTGATTGGTCAAAAATCTACTGGTTAATAATACGATTCAATAGTCTGATGTCACGCCGCCCGGCAACGGCGGCCATCTTGGTTCTAAACAAAGAAAGTCATTGCTTTTTATTCTTCATGCTGGCTAGAACTTTCATATGCCTTGTGATCAGAATGTGTAAAAGTCAAAACATGATCAAATTTAAGTTGTTTTTTTTCCTCTGGATACCCTTTATGCTCGCCGGAGAAATATTTCATACGGGCGTCCGCCACCGATAGTTTAGAGCCAGTGTTACTTAGTTACCATGCGTCTGATGTCACGCCGCCCGGCAACGCGGCCATCTTGGTTCTAAACAAAGAAAATCATTACTTTTTATTCTTCATGCTGGCTAGAACTTTTCTAATGCCTTGTGATGCCTATTTTATCACTAATGGCGACAGGGGGTGAAGGGGGGGGGGGAGAGGTTACAAAGTTATCCCCAGGGTGAAATTACCCCACTTCACCGTGTTACGTAATCAGATTGAACTTGGTCGATGAAAAATAGGTAATTGAAATAATATTAAGATCATCAGTGAACGAAATTAATGGCTTTATTAAAGTACTCCTTAATTTGGACGTCCGTAGGCGGGCGCTCCTTGGTTCGGGGTGAACTCAGCTCAGGACAAATCGCTTCCCAGAAAAATGCATCGTCATTATCATCATCATGATCGTCATTATCATCATCATCATCATCAACAACATCATCATAGATCATTTGATAGATAGGTAGATATATAGATTGATTGATTGATTGATATAGATCAATAGGGAGATAGATTGATAGATAGATAGATAGATAGATTATTTTATATAAATCAATAGATAGATAGATTGATTTAGTTCAATAGATAGATGGATTGATTGAAAAAAGACAAATAATATATATATATATATATATGTATAATATATATATAATATATATATATATAGAAGTATGCGCTTGGCTAAGGAGTTTGCAACATTGCCATCTGGAAGTATAACAGACCAACGCACAAAACTGTGTGTATCCTTGAACGTTTAGAGTCAGGTAACTACATTTGAGTGAGAATTACTCATAAACGCGGAGGGCTAAAAACAATAACAAAGAACTGAGTGACGTCCACTCCGAATTATATATACATATATATATATATATATATATATATATATAGAGAGAGAGAGAGAGAGAGAGAGAGAGATAGAGAGAGAGAGATATATATATATAGAGAGAGAGACAGAGGGCGGAGGGAAACTGTGTGTGTGTGTGCGCATGTGTGTGTGTTTGTTTGTTTGTGTATGTGTATGAGTACATTTTGTGACAGATGTAATATAAGGATTGCACGATTCATAAATATATGATGTATATCACGCCATAGAAAATGCCAAGTTTACATTCCACACCGCCACACACTGTTGTTTGTGTACGGGTGTCGTATTTGTGTATAATATGTGTTTGTTTACATGTGTTTGTATGTCATTACACGCTAGTATTTTATGCTTTAATAAACTGAAAAAAATGAAAAAAGGAAAAAAAAAAAAACGTATTGAAAATTTTGGCCAGAAAACTCGTCCATGAGATATCAATTGATTAAAAGGATCCTCATCTCGTCATAATATCTCAGAATCTTGAAGTCCCAGGTTTGAGGTTTTCGACAAATCGAGGGTTATTTTTATCGATTGATATTTGAAGGATGAGTTTTCTGACCAAAATTTCTAGCATTTGTTGTTGTTTTTTTTGTTTTTTTGGTCAGTGTACAGAAGTCGGAATTGTTGTGTTGGTATCGATAATAAATATCGTATAAATGTTGTGTTGGTATCGATAATAAATATCGTATAAATGTTGTGTTGGTATCGATAATAAATATCGTATAAATGTTGTGTTGGTATCGATAATAAATATCGTATAAATCTTGTGTTGGTATCGATAATAAATATCGTATAAATGTTGTGCGCTTGACTAAGGCAACTCACAACTTTGCCATCCGGAAATATAGCGGACCAACACGCAAAATCATGTGTAACCTTAAACGTTTATAGATAGTATGCGCTTGGCTAAGAAGCTCATAACATTGCCATCCGGAAGTATATCGAACCAACACACAAACTATCATCATCATTATTGCCTTTTTCACCCTGGGTCAGGGTATAGGCCACAGACAAACAGTTTCCATCCTTCTCTATCCTGAGCCAACCTTTTTATCTCATTCCAGGTCTTACCACTTCTCTGTATATCAGCTTCTTTAATTCTTCTCTGTTGTTCTTCATAAATTCTGTAATTCCAAAAACTCTTCGGTCGCCTAAGCTAAAAAAAGGATTTAGTTTGTCTGTGTTTCTGTAACGGTTTGAGTTTAACGGAAAGGGGTGTTAACCCTTTGCCAACCCCCAACCTGGAGGACCAGGTGACTCAAAGATGGGGGAATCACACACCATTAGTCGCCTTTTACGACACGCTGGCTTGGCGTTGGGCTATTCTTGACCCTCTCAGTTGAGGGACCCCGGACACGATACAAACTATGTGTAACCTTTAACGTTTATCGTCTGGTTCATACAGTTTAGTGAGAAGTACTCATGACCGTGGATGGCAAAAAACAATAACAAAGACCTTATTGACGTCACCTTCGTTCTATCTATAGATAGTTCCAAGATGACGTCACTCAGGCCTTTGTTATTGTTTTTGCCATCCGCGTTTGTTGTTCTCACTAAACTGTATAAATCAGACTATAAAAGTTCATGGTTACACAGAGTTTGTGTGTTGGTTCGTTTTACTTCCGGATGGCAATGTTGTGAACTCCTTGGCCAAGCGCATTCTATCTATATTCATGTCTTCGTCCAACCGAGTCAACGATCACATGATTTTGTGTTGTACAACGATTGGACATTTCTCAATAAATGTAAACACGCTGCTTTGTTTATGAAAGTTGTAAACTTACATGAGTCATGTTCAGCAAAATGACCAATTGTGACGTCGGAAATTATCAAACAGTGAACACTTTTCACTATGTGGATCATTTTTAGCACATTTTGCCATGTGACCGATGACCTCCGTGTCAAAGCGGTATTATGTCGGGATGCACTCGGTTAGGGAAATTGAATTCATAGCCACAAATATCCAACTTGGGTTTAATTTCTGTACGTTATGGTGGAGTATAAAGACTATTTCTTGCATTGCAAAAACTTCTAAGCTCCAATTTCTCATCATTCTATCTCTAAATTCACTTTTAAGGGTCTGAATCATCCCGACATAATACCGTTTTGAGACGGAGGGTCACATATAGATCATGCCCATTGAAATAGTTTGAATCATAATATGCTTTCTTTGGGGAACCTTTTTCACGGATGACTGATTTTGTCAGGGTGTTTTGGATTCTATCTGTTGTTTACTTGACACAGACAGTCAGTCGGGCAGACAGACGGACAGACGAACGAACCAACGGACCGACGTACAGACATTTAAAAAAAAACAAAAAGCATTGTGACATTCAGGCTGATTCAGATATAGATAGAATGCGCTTGGCCAAGGAGTTCACAACATTGCCATCCGGAAGTATAACGGACCAACACACAAACTCTGTGTAACCATGAACTTTTATAGTCTGGTTAATACAGTTTAGTGAGAACAACTCACACACGCGGATGGCAAAAACAATAACAAAGGCCTGAGTGACGTCATCTGCATACTATCTATATATCTGGCATAAACCTTGGTGACAAAGATTGGGGGAAAACATTGACCTTTCGTATCTCGTGACCTCCTAGCTCTGGTTCCCGGCAACGCTTGAATATTATTATAGATAGTTCGAAGATGACGTCACTCATGTCTTTGTTATTGTTTTTTGCCATCCGCGTTTATGAACTGTGTTAACCCGACTATAAACGTTTATGGATACACACAGTTTTGTGTGTTGGTTCGTTATACTTCCGGATGGCAATGTTATGAGCTTCTTAGCCAAGCGCATACTATCTATAGATTGTATGCACTTAGCTAAAAAGCTCACAACATTGCCTGTCATCTGGAAGTTAAACGGACCAACACACAAAACTCTGTTTCACCATAAACGTTTATAGTCTGGTTGATACAGTTTAGTGAGAATTACTCATAAACAAGGATGGCAACATTCACTCACAAATACCTTCGTTCTTTCTGCAGACCCGGTGTTTTGTTGTTGTTGACTGATGTCAAATAGGGTTCAACAGTCGTGACGTCACTTCCCTCGTAATGACGCATGGTAAATTAGTAACTGGCTCTAAATTATCGGAACAATGGCGGACGCCCTTATGAAATATGTGACCCCTCGTCTCAAAACGGTATTATGTCGGGATGGACCAGGTGCTAAAAAATCATATTATATTTAAACTGGTCAAAAATATAAAACGTTGGTATTTAGCACAGTAAACTATGAAATTCCATCTCCTCTATAAAGCATATAAACTCAATTTAAGCATGATATTTCTGGCTACAAATTCCATTTTCAGGATCTTAATCATCCCGACTTAATACCGTTTTGAGACGAAGGGTCACATATTTCTCCGACGAGCATAAAAGCGTATCCAGAGGGAAAAATAACATTATAAATCTGATCATGTTTTCACTTTTACACATTCTGATCACAAGACATATGAAATGATCTTGCCAGCATGAAGAATAAAAAGTGCCGATTTTCTTTGCTTAGAACCAAGATGGCCGCCGTTGCCGGGCGCGTGACATCAGACTACTGAATCGTATTTATGGTAAAAGTTAAGTTTGATTGCAAATTGATTCCGTCCTCCTCAAGAAAATCAGTTGCCCGCTTATTCATGCATATATAGAGTCTAGTACCTGATTTCAAAATGCTTGCTCTGAAAAAAAAAACAGAGAAAAATTTGATTTAAAATTATTTTTTAAAATTAGCTTTTATATAGGGCAATATCCACTTAGGGTGCTCAAAGCGCTTTACAAGGGATCCCTGTCCGACAGCAACACTTAACATTTAGGAAGGGCAATATTACAATTTTTCGGACAGAAACAACGCTGTTAACGGCTAGGTACTCCTTTTACACCTGAGTACGGTGAGAGAATGTGAGTAAAGAGCCTTTTTCGAGGACTCAAATATGCGCCGAGCGCGAGGCTCGAACCCAGGACCTTCCGATTCGAAAGCGAGTGTCATACAACTAGACCCCATATAGATAGTATGCAGATGACGTCACTCATGCCTTTGTTATTGTTTTTGCCATCCGCGTTTGTGAGTTGTTCTCACTAAACTGTATTAACCAGACTATAAAAGTTCATGGTTACACAGTTTGTGTGTTGGTCCGTTATACTTCCGGATGGCAATGTTGTGAACTCCTTGGCCAAGCGCATTCTATCTATAGATAGTTCGAAGATGACGTCACTCAGGTCTTTGTTATTGTTTTTTGCCATCCGCGTTTATGAGTAATGCTCACTGAACTGTATTATCCCGACTATAAACGTTCATGGATACACACAGTTTTGTGTGTTGGTCCGTTATACTTCCGGATGGCAATGTTATGCTTCTTAGCCAGGTGCATACTATCTATAGATAGAATGAAGATGACGTCAATCACGTCTTTGTTATTGTTTTTTGCCATCCGCGTTTATGAGTAATGCTCATTGAACTGTATTAACCTGACTATAAACGTTCATGGATACACACAGTTTTGTGTGTTGGTCCGTCTACTTCCGGATGGCAATGTTATGAGCTTCTTAGCCAAGCGCATACTATCTATAGACCCGGTGTTTGTTGTTGACGACTGATGTCAAATTTATGGTAAAAGTTAAGTTTGATTGCAAAATTATTCCGTCTTTTAGTCTTGCCCAAAAAAATCAGTTGTCAGCTGATTCATGTAGAGATAGTATACCAAATTTTAAAATGCTTGCTCTGTTGAAAAAAAAAAAAAAAAAAAAAAAAAAACAACAACGGAGGCTATGTGGTCTTGTGGTATGACACTCGCTTTCGGATCGGAAGGTCCTGGGTTCGAGCCTCGCTCGGCGCATAGTTGAGTTCGTGGAGAAGGCTCTTTACTCACATTCTCTCACCGGATTCAGGTGTAAAATGAGTACATGGCCGTTTACAGCGTTGTCTCTGTCCCAAAAAATTGTAATATCGCCTGACAGGCATAATGTCTCGTTCTACATGTTATGTGTTGCTGTTGTCCAGGGACCCATTGTAAAGCGCTTTGAGCACGTTTAGTGGATATTGCGCTATATAAAAAAAATAAAAAAGCTCAAAATTTGATTTCGAGATTATTATTTTTTTTCCTCATTTTCTCTTTTGTTCAGAAGTATTTATGAATATGAGTATAGGTGACGGTAACTTAGGGAAATATTCATCCATATAGCCGGCAACTAAAATCTCGCGGGAAATGCCGTCTGTTGTATAAATCTATTTATAGTCGTCTGACTTCGACCACTCTCGAGGGCGTCATAATTAGTACTGAAAAAGAAACGTTAAAAAAGAAGTCCCACAGAGACCTTGGCGGAGTAATTTCTTGGATGATTATAATCTCATGCCCTTGTATTTTGTTATATGTTATAAATAGATATACATATATGTGACCCCTCGTCTCAAAACGGTATTAAGTTGGGATGATTAAGATCCTGAAAATGGAATTTGTAGCCAGAAATATCATGCTTAAATTGAATTTATATGCTTTGTAGAGGAGAAGGAATATCATATTTTACTGCGCTAAATACCAGCGTTTCAAATTTGTGACCGGTTTAATAAAATATGATTTTCTAGCACCTGGTCCTTCCCGACATAATACCGGTTTGAGACGAGGGGTCACATATATATATATATATATATACACACATCGTTTCCCTGGCTTTGTCGGTTGTATTGATTCCACTAGATCACCATCTTGCACGATCTAAAGAAACATTTAAATTCAAAATAAAAATAATAATAATATAATAATAATAATAATAATAATAATATATAATAATAATAATAATATATAATAATAATAAAATAATAATAATAATAATAATAATAATAATAATAATAATAATAATAATAATAATAATAATAATAATAATAATAATAATAATAATAATAATAATAATAATAATAAAATAATAATAATAATAATAATAATAATAATAATAATAATAACAATAAAATAATTATAATAATAATAATAATAATAATAATAATAATAATAATAATAATAATAATAATAATAATAAATAATAATAATAATAATAATAAACACAAGAAAAAACAAACAAATAAAAAACATGTCATTAAAAACATCCAGAAACAAACAAATACAGTGACAACATGGCTAACAATCTACACCAATTAATACACGACTTCCGTTTTGCATCTAGTTGCTCATACATATAAGAAGGTCTGATCACCGAGCACAATAATGGGCTTGTTTTAATGGTGTTTTAATGGATAATGTTATTTTGCGTTGGTTTGATTGAGAGTATCTATGTATATCCATTTCAACATTGAGCCCCATAACAATTTTGGTAAGCAGACCTGAAACTATATATACGTCAGTTTGAGAGCACTATTTCCATTACAACATTGGGCCTATACCATCTTTGGTAATCAGACCTACACCTATATACACGTCGGTTTGAGAGCATTGTTTCCATTACAACATTAGGCCTATACAATCTTTGGTAATCAGACCTGAAACTATATACACGTCGGTTTGAGAGTACTATTCCCATCACAACATGAGGCCTATACCATCTTTGGTAATCAGACCTACAACTATATATACACGTCCGTTTGAGAGTACTATTTACATTACAACATTAGGCCTATACTACCTTTGGTAATCAGACCTTCAACTATATATACGTCGGTTTGAGAGTACTATTTCCATTACAACATTAGGCCTATACAATCTTTGGTAATCAGACCTTCAGAATATAGACGTCCCTTTGAGGTCACTATTTCCATTACAACATTAGGCCTATACTATCTTTGGTAATCAGACCTTCAACTATATATACGTCGGTTTGAGAGTACTATTTCCATTACAACATTAGGCCTATACAATCTTTGGTAATCAGACCTTCAACTATATATATACGTCGGTTTGAGAGTACTATTTCCATTACAACATTAGGCCTATACAATCTTTGGTAATCAGACCTTCAGAATATAGACGTCCGTTTGAGGTCACTATTTCCATTACAACATTAGGCCTATACAATCTTTGGTAATCAGACCTTCAACTATATATATACGTCGGTTTGAGAGTACTATTTCCATTACAACATTAGGCCTATACTACCTTTGGTAATCAGACCTTCAACTATATATACGTCCGTTTGAGAGCACTGTTTCTATTACAACGTTGAGGCCATAATATTTTAGGTCATCAGATCTTCCAACTAGTAAACGTTGATTTGAGAGAATACTATTTCCACTGCAGCATTAAAACCCATAATATGTTGGGTTATCAGACCTGCATATAAACATACGTCGGTTATAGAGCACTAATTCTGCTACAACTTTTAGTCAATAATTTTGTTTGAGTACTCGGACCTACAAATATATACACATTTGTTCGAGAGTATTATTTCCATTACACTATTTATTGGGCCCATAACAATTTTGGGTGGTCAGACCTACAAATATATACACATTTGTTCGAGAGTATTATTTCCATTACAATATTTATTGGGCCCATAACAATTTTGGGTGGTCAGACCTACACATATGTACACATTGGTTCGAGAGTATTCTCATTTCCATTACAAAATTTGTTGAGTCCATAACAATTAATAACAATTTTGGGTTTAATCAGACCCATGCAAATATGTGACCCCTCGTCTCAAAACGGTATTAAGTCGGGATGATTAAGATGCTGAAAATGGAATTTGTAGCCATAAATATCATGCATAAATTGAGTTTATATGCTTTATAGGGGAGAAGGAATTTCATATTTTACTGTGCTAAATACCAACGTTTCAAATTTTTGACCAGTTTAACTAAAATATGATTTTCTAGCACCTGGTCCATCCCGACATAATACCGTTTTGAGACGAGGGGTCACATTTGTTGAGCTCATAACAGTTAATAATAATTTTGGGTATAGTCAGACCCTTGCAAATAATATGTGACCCCTCGTCTCAAAACGGTATTTTGTCAGGATGGACCAGATGCTAAAAGGTCAAATTATAGTTAAACTGGTCAAAACTATGAATCATTGGTATTTAGCACAGTAAAATATGAAATTCCTTCTCCTCTGTAAAGCATATAAACTCAATTAAGTCTGATATTTCTGGCTACAAATTCAATTCCCAGCAACTTAATCCTCCCGACTTAATACCGTTTTGAGGCGAAGGGTCACATTTTGGGTAGTAGTCAGACCCATGCAAATAATTATTATTATTATGAACGCGTCGATACGCTCCGATAGCAATCATGACCTTCATTTTCACTTTAATTCACTGCTTTTGTTCGTCATTCATTCAAAGATCTCTTCTCTTTTTTTACTTTCCTTATCGTCATTTTTGTTTTGTTTTGGGGTTTTTTTTTTACACCCACCCCCCCCCCCCCCCACCTTCCTCCCCCTGTATTGTTGTTTAAAATGCTATTGATTTAAAATTTCACCTGCTGTTTTTTTTTTTGGCTTTTTTGTGTGTGTTTTTTATTTTTTATTTTTTTATTTTTTTTTTGTTTTCTTTTTTTTTTTTGGCGGGGGGGGGGGGGGGGGGGGGGGGGTTTGGTAAGATCTATTTGTTTATAATAAATATTAACCACCTGCGGTTTCGAACAGCCAATAAAATATAGTCAGAGATATTATTATTATTTATTTACCTCCCGTTTTTTCTTCTTACAGGGTTATTTTATTATTATATATGGGGGCCAGATACACCTGCTGTTCGGCCATGTTGAGTACCGCGCTGTTGAGAGTTAAATTTAACAGTAAGGGCTAACCAACACTTGACGACCGGTACTGCCGTCTTCCGGATAAATACGTCGGGACACGGACAAAATGATATAGATAGTATGCAGATGACGTCACTCAGGCCTTTGTTATTGTTTTTGCCATCCGCGTTTGTGAGTTGTTCTCACTAAACTGTATTAACCAGACTATAAAAGTTCATGGTTACACAGAGTTTGTGTGTTGGTCCGTTATACTTCCGGATGGCAATGTTGTGAACTCCTTGGCCAAGCGCATTCTATCTATACTAAGAATAAAGAAAGGAGCCGCTAGACCAACCCATACCAAACACCCGACCACCCCTACCGTTTTCTCTTTTTTTTCGAGCTGGTACGGGCAAGTCTAGCGGCTCTACCAACTGAACTATCGGGACAATAGAAAATTGCTCGCAAGCATTTGGATAAGACGTTGGTCTATCGCCATATATAACGGACCCAGCTACCCAATCCTGTTGGGTGGACAGAAGGGAGGGGGGGGGGGGAATCGATCTCGGTTCCCCTTTGGGTTTAAAACGAGTGCTCTACCAACTGAACTATCGGGACCCCTCAACCAATGTAGAATACTGCTCGTGTCTACTCAGGGGAAAATCGGGTATTCAAAATATTTTGACCAGAAAACTCGTCCTTCCAATGTAATTGATCGATTTAATTGACTCTGAGGTCATTTTACCGCCAGCCTTAACTCATCATCATCATCATCATTGCCTTTTACACCCTGGGTCACGGTATAGGCCACAGACAAACAGTTTCCATCCTTCTCTATCCTGAGCTAACTTTTTTTATCTCATTCCAGGTCTTACCACTTCTCTGTATATCAGCTTCTTTAATTCTTCTCCATGTTCCTCGTGGCCTTCCCCTTGATCTTCTGCCCTGAGGGTTCCAGTCCAATACTTTCTTTGTTATAGTGAAGTCATTCTTTCTAAGCGGGTGTCCAATCCACCTCCATCGTCTTCTTTCTATTTCCTCTCCCAACTCGCCCTAACTCATCATCATTAGATACCACTTGTCCACCACTCTGCCGAACTTACTCTGGAAAAAAATATGTGACCCCTCGTCTCAAAACTGTATTTTGTCGGGTTGGACCAGATGCTAAAAATTCAAATTATAGTTAAACTGGTCAAAAATATGAATCATTGGTATTTAGCACAGTAAAGTATGAAATTCCTTCTCGTCTATTATAAAGCATATAAACTCAATTTAAGCATTATATTTCTGGCTACACATTTCATTTTCAGCATCTTAATCATCCCGACTTAATACCGTTTTGAGACGAGGGTTCACATATGTTTAAAAAATTAGCCAGAAAATTTGTCCTTCAAATTAATATCAATCGAATGTAATAACCCTCATCTTGGCAAAAAAAAACAACCTCTCAGACCTGGGACTTAAAGAAGACTTCGCGAAGTCCCAGGTTTGTGAAATTTTTGTTATTGTCAAGATGAGGGTTATTTAAATGGATCGATATTTGAAGGACGAGTTTTCTGGCCAAATATTTTAATATATGTTGGGTTTTTTTTTTCCCCAAAGTGCGGCAGCCATGTTGAATTGTAAATCAAGTATGGCTTTTATGTAATCGGGATGAGCTGAACGGTTCAAGATTTGGACAAATTTATACAATCAACCCCTTAGTATTCAATATGGAAATTTTAATGGAACTGTTTTAACTTGCATAATTTATAAAATGCAATATCAAAATTAAAAATAAGATAAAAATAAAATTCCCTTAATTCATCCCCAAGGGGAAATTTGTCTTTAGGGTCTATTCCAAAGGAAGACTGGAATAACCCAGGCGCCAGCCGCAGTGCAGCGCCGCAAAGTGAGCTAGGGAAAGGTGACTTGGTCAAGGCCACACTACAACGCGGCGGGTAGTCGAACTCGGTACCTTTTGGGTACGAAGCAAAGACCGTACCGCTGAGCCACGCTGTCCCCTCTAACACTGATTTGATCAGAACACGGTTTGGTCTCGTAGCGCTATGATACTCGTATTAGGACAGATAAGTCCCAGGATCGAGTCCAGCAGCAGCTATGGTCTGCGCAAAGTTGAGTTAGTGGATATACAAACGAAAGAGAGATAATGGAAGCTCCCTGATGGGAACAGACAATGGTTGTTTCGGGTACTAAAATTGAGCTTTTTTATATAGCGGAATATCCACTAAACGTGCTCAAAGCGCTTTACAAGGAGTCCCTGGTCAACAGCAACATTTAACATGTAGGACGGGACATGACGCCTGTTAGGCGATATTACAATTTTTCGGACAAAGACAGCGCTGTTAACGGCCAGGTACTCATTTAACACGTGAGTACGGTGAGAAAATGTGAGTAAAGAGTCTTTTCCAAGGACTCGACTATGCGCCGAGCGCGAGGCTCGAACCCAGGACCTTCCGATCCGAAAGCGAGTGTCATACCACTAGACCACATAGCCTTCGTCAACACAACAATAAACAAATGAACGTGGAAAATACATGAAATAAAAATGCAGTATGACTCGACTCGACTCGCCTGTACCCAACCACCATTGAGTACGGACGATACAAGCTATATGGGACCAATCGTCTCAAAACGGTATTATGTCGGAACGAACCATGTGCTTAAAAACCGAATTTAATGTTTATATATATATGTATATATATATATATATATATATATATATGTATATATATATATATATATATATATGAGTGTTAGTGGGTACTTGTAGGTACGAAAGTGCTCGATAATAATGGTTAGAGCTAATATAGAATACAAATTGTCACTCACATTTTTTGTGGCCGAGACGTTCGTTTCTGTGTCTCTTTACACGTCCTCAGTTGGCGTAATCCTTAATAATATTAAGGATTACGCCGACTGAGGACGTGTAAAGAGACACAGAAACGAACGTCTCTTTGTATTATATATTATATATATATATATATATATATATATATATATATATATATATATATATAGATATAGATATACAGAGAGAGAGAGAGAGAGAGAGAGAGAGAGAGAGAGGGGGGGGGGTTAGGGGGGGGGGGGGGGGTTATAACGTATGTGGCTGTGTGTATTGTGTACTTGTGTGTATCTAGACCTAGGTGTACTTGAGTGTTCGTCGTGTGTTATAATTGCATTCTTTAAGATTTTTTTCCTGAATTTTGACGCCATTGGAAATGGAACAATACCCAGTACACTGGTAGGGTAGCGTGTGCAAAATGATTTATTTACAAATGAATAACTCAAAACATGACAGTAATACTGGGTGTCCACCGATTGGATTCAGTAGTCTGATGTCACACCGCCCGGCAACGGCGGCCATCTTGGTTCTAAACAAAGAAAATCATTTCTTTTTATTATTCATGCTGGCTAGAACTTTTCATATGCCTTGTGATCAGAATGTGTAAATAGCTATTTAAAAAAAGAAAAACTTGAGAATGTTTACAGCTCATTTTGCAAAACGATATTGTATAGAATTTACGTGTAAGAATGGGAGCGATCTATATTTATGTTTTCGTCCAACCAGGTCATCAATCACATGATTTGTTGCTGTCCAACGATTGGATATATCTTAACACATGTAAACGCTGCTTTGTTTATGACAGTTGTAAACATACACATGTGTCAAGCTGAACAAAATGACCAATCGTGATGTTAGATATTTGAAAAGCTGTGAACACTTTTCACTAAGTGGGTCATTTTGAGCACATTTTACGATGTGACCAATGACCTCAAGCACATGAAAAGGTAATATAGATAGTAAGCTCATAACATTGCCATCCCGAAGTATAACGGACCAACACACAAAACTGTGTGTAACCATGAACGTTTATAGTCGGGTTAATACAGTTCAGCGACCATTACTCATAAACGCGAATGGCAAAAAAAAAAAAAAAAACAATAACAAAGACCTAAGTGACGTCATCTTCGAACTATCTATAGATCATTCCCATTGTTAGCTGGGTGTGAAGTTTCGAGGAACATTCTGAAAATTGCTGGTAAGGAGAGAGTTAAATTGTTGTGTAAAAGAGAGTCTGTGTTATCGCTAAGTACCCAGACTTTGTGGACACGCTCTATAAGTCTTTGAATGGATTTATAAAGAATGAATGAATGAACAGGTTTGAATAGATCAATGAACAAAAAATGAACGGGGCATATTAATAATTATGAAATAGCTTTCTTCTGTGGTTAATCGGGTACAGGAGATTTAAATACGACAAGTATTGGGTGAATGCGTGTATTCGCAGATTATGCCCCTTAGTCGTGTCCATAAAAGCGACTCAAAATAGCGACTCTAAGGACTCAACAATGCGCCGAGCGAGGCTCGAACTCGGGACTTTCCGATCCGAAAGCGAGTGTCATACCACAAGACCACTTTATAGCCGCTATCAATATTTATTTATCAATTTCTGTTGTAGCGTGTGAAAAATTGACTAAATTTTTGATTCAGAAAAGTGAGTGGAGCAGGAGGGATCTAGTAATGAATGACCTGAGTTTGATACGAATAATTTTTGGGTTCGTGGATAGCTCATACGGTAGAGTCACGCTCTCACCGGCCAGGCGGAGTTGTCGTACCAATAAGGTCGCGGGTTCAAACCCCATCAGCCGCCGAAATAATTTCTATTCTCTATTGTCTTCTGGCACTTTTCTATTCACTTCATCTCTTGAAGCATTGACTGAACGGCACGTTTTTTAAACCGAAGATGTCACGTGATGTGAAAGTACTATTTATATATCTATTGATGTAAATCCGAATTGAATTAACTCTCTCCTTATCAGCTATTTTTAGAACTTCCCCCGAAACTTCACACCTGCCCAGCACAAAAATAGACTTTTTTTTTACTCAAACAAAAAGTAACAGGTGAGTTCTACAACACAGTGTTTAGTATTTATAGCTGTCATCAAAGCATTTCTTTGAATTGTGTGACGTACAATAGAAATCAGAATGAGACAATACTCTTCAACAGTCGTAACGTCACTTCCTTCCTAATGACGCATGGTAACTTAGTAACACTGGCTCTAAACTATCGGAACAATGGCGGACGCCCGTATGAAATATTTCTCCGGCGAGCATAAAAGCGTATCCAGAGGGAAAACCCCATAAATTTGATCTTGTTTTGACTTTTACACATTCTGATCACAAGGCATATGAAATGTTCTAGCCAGCATGAAGAATAAAAAGTAATAATTTTCTTTGTTTAGAACCAAGATGGCCGCCGTTGCCGGGCGGCGTGACATCAGACTACTGAATCCAATTGTTGGTTGCATCGTAACGAATGTGACGATTTTCCAATCGTTGTTAAGGAGAGAGTTAAATTGTTGTGTAAAAGGGAGTCTGTATTATCGCCTCTACCCAGACTTTGTGGACACGCTCTATAAGTCTTTGAATGGATTTATAAAGAATTAATGAATGAACAGGTTTGAATAGATCAAAGAACAAAAAATGAACGGGGCATATTAATTATTATGAAATAGCTTTCTTCTGTGGTTAATCGGGTACAGGAGGTTTAAACACGACAAGTATTGGGTGAATGCGTGTATTCGCAGATTATGTCCCTTAGTCGTGTCCATAAAAGCGACTCAAAATAGCGACTCTAAGGACTCAACAATGCGCCGAGCGAGGCTCGAACTCGGGACTTTCCGATCCGAAAGCGAGTGTCATACCACAAGTCCACTTTTTAGCCGCTATCAATATTTATTTATCAATATCTGTTGTAGCATGTGAAGAATTGACTGGACGACACTTTTTTTTTTAAACCGAAGATGTCACGTGATGTGAAAGTACTATTTATAGATCTATTGATGTAAATCCGAATTGAATTAACTCTCTCCTTATCAGCTATTTTTAGAACTTCCCCGAAATTTCACAACTGCCCAGCACAAAAATAGACGTTTTATTTACTCAAACAAAAAAGTAACAAGTGAGCTCTACAACACGGTGTGTCTTTTTTACGAAACCCGCCGAAACCCGCCGAAACCTGCCGAAACCCGCCGAAACCCAGTCCCAGGTTCGCTCCCCAATGGTGTACACTTCCCTGAGTCTCAGGTTTACTTCCCACTTCTACCTACTTCCCATAACTTTGTCGGGTTTTGTCGGGTTTCGTCGGGTTTCGTAAGACACACCCCTACAACATAGTGTTTAGTATTTATAGCTGTAATCAAACCATTTCTTTGAATTTTGTGATGTACAATGGAAATCCGAATGAGACATTTGTGGGTTGCATCGAAACGAATGTGACGATTTTCCCATCGTTGTAAAGGAGAGAGTTAAATTGTTGTGTAAAAGGGAGTCTTTATTATCGCCTCTACCCAGACTTTGTGGACACGCTCTATAAGTCTTTGAATGGATTTATAAAGAATGAATGAATGAACAGGTTTGAATAGATCAATGAACAAAAAATGAACGGGGCATATTAATAATTATGAAATAGCTTTCTTCTGTGGTTAATCGGGTACAGGAGATTTAAATACGACAAGTATTGGGTGAATGCGTGTATTCGCAGATTATCCCCCTTAGTCGTGTCCATAAAAGCGACTCAAAATAGCGACTCTAAGGACTCAACAATGCGCCGAGCGAGGCTCGAACTCGGGACTTTCCGATCCGAAAGCGAGTGTCATACCACAAGACCACTTTATAGCCGCTATCAATATTTATTTATCAATTTCTGTTGTAGCGTGTGAAAAATTGACTAAATTTTTGATTCAGAAAAGTGAGTGGAGCAGGAGGGATCTAGTAATGAATGACCTGAGTTTGATACGAATAATTTTTGGGTTCGTGGATAGCTCATACGGTAGAGTCACGCTCTCACCGGCCAGGCGGAGTTGTCGTACCAATAAGGTCGCGGGTTCAAACCCCATCAGCCGCCGAAATAATTTCTATTCTCTATTGTCTTCTGGCACTTTTCTATTCACTTCATCTCTTGAAGCATTGACTGAACGGCACGTTTTTTAAACCGAAGATGTCACGTGATGTGAAAGTACTATTTATATATCTATTGAGGTAAATCCGAATTGAATTAACTCTCTCCTTATCAGCTATTTTTAGAACTTCCCCCGAAACTTCACACCTGTCCAGCACAAAAATAGACTTTTTTTTTTACTCAAACAAAAAGTAACAGGTGAGTTCTACAACAACCCAGTGTTTAGTATTTATAGCTGTCATCAAAGCATTTCTTTGAATTGTGTGACGTACAATAGAAATCCGAATGAGACAATACTCTTCAACAGTCGTAACGTCACTTCCTTCCTAATGACGCATGGTAACTTAGTAACACTGGCTCTAAACTATCGGAACAATGGCGGACGCCCGTATGAAATATTTCTCCGGCGAGCATAAAAGCGTATCCAGAGGGAAAACCCATAAATTTGATCATGTTTTGACTTTTACACATTCTGATCACAAGGCATATGAAATGTTCTAGCCAGCATGAAGAATAAAAAGTAATAATTTTCTTTGTTTAGAACCAAGATGGCCGCCGTTGCCGGGCGGCGTGACATCAGACTACTGAATCCAATTGTTGGTTGCATCGTAACAAATGTGACGATTTTCCCATCGTTGTTAAGGAGAGAGTTAAATTGTTGTGTAAAAGGGAGTCTTTATTATCGCCTCTACCCAGACTTTGTGGACACGCTCTATAAGTCTTTGAATGGATTTATAAAGAATGAATGAATGAACAGGTTTGAATAGATCAATGAACAAAAAATGAACGGGGCATATTAATAATTATGAAATAGCTTTCTTCTGTGGTTAATCGGGTATAGGAGATTTAAATACGAAAAGTATTGGGTGAATGCGTGTATTCGCAGATTATGCCCCTTAGTCGTGTCCATTAAAGCGACTCAAAATAGCGACTCTAAGGACTCAACAATGCGCCGAGCGAGGCTCGAACTCGGGACTTTCCGATCAGAAAGCGAGTGTCATACCACAAGTCCACTTTTTAGCCGCTATCAATATTTATTTATCAATATCTGTTGTAGCATGTGAAGAATTGACTGGACGACACTTTTTTTTTTTAAACCGAAGATGTCACGTGATGTGAAAGTACTATTTATAGATCTATTGATGTAAATCCGAATTGAATTAACTCTCTCCTTATCAGCTAGTTTTAGAACTTCCCCGAAATTTCACAACTGCCCAGCACAAAAATAGACGTTTTATTTACTCAAACAAAAAAGTAACAAGTGAGCTCTACAACACGGTGTGTCTTTTTTACGAAACCCGCCGAAACCTGCCGAAACCCGCCGAAACCCAGTCCCAGGTTCACTCCCCAATGGTGTACACTTCCCTGAGTCTCAGGTTTACTTCCCACTTCTACCTACTTCCCATAACTTTGTCGGGTTTTGTCGGGTTTCGTCGGGTTTCGTAAGACACACCCCTACAACATAGTGTTTAGTATTTATAGCTGTAATCAAACCATTTCTTTGAATTTTGTGATGTACAATGGAAATCCGAATGAGACATTTGTGGGTTGCATCGTAACGAATGTGACGATTTTCCAATCGTTGTTAAGGAGAGAGTTAAATTGTTGTGTAAAAGGGAGTCTGTATTATCGCCTCTACCCAGACTTTGTGGACACGCTCTATAAGTCTTTGAATGGATTTATAAAGAATGAATGAATGAACAGGTTTGAATAGATCAATGAACAAAAAATGAACGGGGCATATTAATAATTATGAAATAGCTTTCTTCTGTGGTTAATCGGGTACAGGAGATTTAAATACGACAAGTATTGGGTGAATGCGTGTATTCGCAGATTATGCCCCTTAGTCGTGTCCATAAAAGCGACTCAAAATAGCGACTCTAAGGACTCAACAATGCGCCGAGCGAGGCTCGAACTCGGGACTTTCCGATCCGAAAGCGAGTGTCATACCACAAGACCACTTTATAGCCGCTATCAATATTTATTTATCAATTTCTGTTGTAGCGTGTGAAAAATTGACTAAATTTTTGATTCAGAAAAGTGAGTGGAGCAGGAGGGATCTAGTAATGAATGACCTGAGTTTGATACGAATAATTTTTGGGTTCGTGGATAGCTCATACGGTAGAGTCACGCTCTCACCGGCCAGGCGGAGTTGTCGTACCAATAAGGTCGCGGGTTCAAACCCCATCAGCCGCCGAAATAATTTCTATTCTCTATTGTCTTCTGGCACTTTTCTATTCACTTCATCTCTTGAAGCATTGACTGAACGGCACGTTTTTTAAACCGAAGATGTCACGTGATGTGAAAGTACTATTTATATATCTATTGAGGTAAATCCGAATTGAATTAACTCTCTCCTTATCAGCTATTTTTAGAACTTCCCCCGAAACTTCACACCTGCCCAGCACAAAAATATACTTTTTTTTACTCAAACAAAAAGTACCAAATGAGCTCTACAAGACAATGTTTAGTATTTATAGCTGTAATCAAAACATTTCTTTGAATTGTGTGGTGTACAAAAGAAATCAGAATGAGACAATACTCTTCAACAGTCGTAACGTCACTTCCTTCCTAATGACGCATGGTAACTTAGTAACACTGGCTCTAAACTATCGGAACAATGGCGGACGCCCGTATGAAATATTTCTCCGGCGAGCATAAAAGCGTATCCAGAGGGAAAACCCCATAAATTTGATCTTGTTTTGACTTTTACACATTCTGATCACAAGGCATATGAAATGTTCTAGCCAGCATGAAGAATAAAAAGTAATAATTTTCTTTGTTTAGAACCAAGATGGCCGCCGTTGCCGGGCGGTGTGACATCAGACTAGTGAATCCAATTGTTGGTTGCATCGTAACGAATGTGACGATTTTCCCATCGTTGTTAAGGAGAGAGTTAAATTGTTGTGTAAAAGGGAGTCTGTATTATCGCCTCTACCCAGACTTTGTGGACACGCTCTATAAGTCTTTGAATGGATTTATAAGAATGAATGAATGAACAGGTTTGAATAGATCAATGAACAAAAAATGAACGGGGCATATTAATTATTATGAAATAGCTTTCTTCTGTGGTTAATCGGGTACAGGAGATTTAAACACGAAAAGTATTGGGTGAATGCGTGTATTCGCAGATTTTGTTCCTTAGTCGTGTCCATAAAAAGCAAACACTATTAACTCACTCAATCCTAGAGATGTTTGCTACTTTTCAAAATTGGAAAAATATGTATTAAAAATGAGCATGTACATAAGGGTATATCCAACTATCATTAACATACAAAAACTAAAAACTAAGTTTTGATACTAAGCCTATAATTTGTCTCAGAAAAATGTAATAAATAGGCATGGGGTAAAAGTAACCCGGATAAACTACGGATATAGTCGGTGTTAGGATTGAGTGAGTTAAAAATGACAGCAAAAGAGTAAACAAGTGGGTCCCGAGAAATTTTGATGGTAGAGCACTCGCTTCACATGCAAAGAGAAAGTGCTTTGACGCTCGCTTTCGGATCGGAAGGTCCTGGATTCGAGCCTCGCTCGGCGCATAGTTGAGTTCTTGAAAAAGGCTCTTTACTCATATTCTCTCACCGTACTCAGGTGTAAAATGATTACCTGGCGTTAACAGCGTTGTCTTTGTCCGAAAAATTGTAATATCGCCTAACAGGCGTCATGCCTCGTCCTACATGTTAAATGTTTCTGTTGACCAGGGACCCCTTGTAAAGCGCTTTGAGCACATTTAGTGGATATTGCGCTATATTAAAGCTCAATTTTGAAAAAAAAAAAATTTTTTATTTAACCCTCTACTTACCACCTACAGCAATATCGTCACGTTTGTTACGACACAATATAGATAGTTCGAAGATGACGTCAATCAGGTCTTTGTTATTGTTTTTTGCCATCCGCGTTTATGAGTAATGCTCACTGAACTGTATTAACCTGACTATAAACGTTCATGGATACATACAGTTTTGTGTGTTGGTCCGTTATACTTCCGGATGGCAATGTTATGAGCTTCTTAGCCAAGCGCATACTATCTATACTTCCGGATGGCAATGTTATGAGCTTCTTAGCCAAGCGCATACTATGTAAAGCCTACACTTTTTCTTATTCAGATTTATTTTGGAGATCACAATGATCTTTGTTTAGTTAATAAGAACATAAAGTTGTTTGTATTTTTTTTTTTTTTTTTTTTTGTAGAGAGATTGTTTGAGTTTGAAAAATCAATTGTGACCCACCTTATCGAAGCGGTATTATGTCGGGATCCACTCGGTAAGGGAAATTGAATTCATAGCCACAAATATCCAACTTGAGTTTAATTTCTGTACGTTCTGGTGGAGTATAAAGACTATTT
>NC_088374.1:22776923-22782173 GCF_034508935.2 Berghia stephanieae | reverse complement strand
ACCACCACCACCATCACCACCACCACATCACCACCATCACCACCACCACCATCACCACCACCACCACCACCACCATCACCACCACACCACACCACCACCACATCACCACCACCACCACCACCACCATCACCACCACCACCACCACCACCATCACACACCACCACCATCACCACCATCACCACCACCACCATCACCACCACACCACCACCACCACCACCACCACCACCACCACCATCACCACCACCACCATCACACCCACCACCACCACCACCACCACCACCACCACCATCACCACACACACCACCACCACCACATCACATCATCACATCATCATCATCATCATCACATCATCATCATCATCATCACCATCATCATCATCATCATCATCATCATCCCCATCATCATCATCATCATCATCATCATCATCATCACCATCATCATCATCACCATCATCATCATCACCATCATCATCACCATCATCATCATCATCATCATCATCATCATCATCACCATCATCATCATCACCATCATCATCATCATCATCATCATCATCATCATCATCATCACCATCATCATCATCATCATCATCATCACCATCATCATCATCACCATCATCATCATCACCATCATCATCACCATCATCATCACCATCATCATCATCATCATCATCACCATCATCATCATCATCATCATCTTCATCATCATCATGATAAACACCATCATCATCCCAGCCTAATCATAACGGCGACAGTATCAAGGCCCCGGATTCCCATCTCTATACAACACTTCGATCTCCTGTAATCAATTTTACACCTCAATGATCATCCGTACTATCAAACGATAAACACTGAGAGAGAGAGAGAAAGAGAGAGAGAAAGAGAGAGAGGGAGGGAGAAAGAGGAAGAGAAAGTGAGATGGAGGGAGAGAGAGAAAGAGAGAGATAAAGAAAGAGAGAAAAAGAGAGAGATAAAGAGACAGAGAAAGAGAGAGAGGGAGGGAGAGAGAGAGAGAGAGAGAGATAGATTGATCAAGATAGAGAAGGAGAGAGGTTTAGGTAGAAAGAGATGGTAGGCGAGAAGGAGAGAGAGAGAGAGAGAGAGAGAGAGAGAGAGAGAGGGGGGAGAGAGAAGAAGAGGGAGAGATAAGAAGAGAGAGATAGAATATTTATTCACCCATTCTTTCTTTTGTTTATTATGTTATTCATTACGTCTCTTATAGATAGAATGAAGTTGACGTCACTCACGTCTTTGTTATTGGTTTTTTCCATCCGCGTTTATGAGTAATTCTCACTAAACTGTATGAACCAGACTATAAACGTTCAAGGCTACACATAGTTTTGTGTGTTGGTCCGTCATACTTCCGGGTGGCAATGTTGCGAGCTTCTAAGTCAAGCGCATATTATCTATAACTAGAACGAAGCTTACGTCACTTAGGTCTTTGTTATTGTTTTTTGTCATCCTTGTTAATGAGTAATTCCCACTAAACGGTATTAACCAGACTTTCAGCGTTCAAGGTTACCATTTGTTTTGTATGTTGGTCCGTTATAATAATCCGCCGGATAGAAATGTTGCGAGTTTCTTAGCCAAGCGCACAGCCTCTATAAACGTTCACGGCTACACACTGTTTTGTGTGTTGGTCCGTTATAGATAGTATGCGCTTGGCTAAGAAGCTAACAACATCGCCATCCGGAAGTATAACGGACCAACACACAAACCTGTGTGTATCCATGAACGTTTATAGATAGTTCGAAGATGACGTCACTCAGGTCTTTGTTATTGTCTTTTGCCATCCACGTTTATGAGTAATGCTCACTGAACTTTATTAACCTGACTATAAACGTTCATGGATACACACAGTTTTGTGTGTTGGTCCGTTATACTTCCGGATGCCAATGTTATGAGCTTCTTAGCCAAGCGCATACTATCTATACTTCCCGATGACAATGTTGTGAGTTTTTAGCCAAGCGCACAGCATCTAAACTTAGATACATCTAACTTTTCATTTTATTTATTTTTTTTCTTTTCCTTCCAGATGATTCCCAACTTCCGGCAAGCTGGATTTCTGAACGGACCTGCCATTAGCTGACCTCTGACCTTTCAATCGTGTGTAATATCATGAAATGTGAATTGGATTCAGTAGTCTGATGTCACGTCGCCCAGCATTGGCGACCATCTTGGTTCTAAACAAAGAAAATCGTTTACTTTTTATTCTTCATGCTGGCTAGAACATTTCATATGTCTTGTGATCAGAATGTGTAAAATCAAAATATGATCAGATTTATGTTTTTTCCCCTCTGGATACGCTTTTATGCTCGTCGGAGAAATATTTCATAAGCGCGTCCGCCATTGTTCCGATAGTTTAGAGCCTGGTACTAAGTTACCATGCGTCATTACAAGGGAAGTGACGACAATACTGTTGAAGCGTATTACTGGCAAATCTAAAAAGTATAAAATTATTTTTAACAGATTGATAACGATAGTATGCCAAGAGTGACGGTGATAGTCGTTGATAAATCATTATCCAAAACACCGATACCACAAAATATTATTTCATTGTCAATAGGAAAGAAGAAAAGTGTAAAAAGTACATCATTATAAAAGTTTATAGATAGAATGCGCTTGGCCAAGGAGTTCACAACATTGCCCTCCGGAAGTATAACGGAACAACACACAAACCATGAACTTTTATAGTCTTGTTAATGGATAGAATGCGCTTGGCCAAGGAGTTCACAACATTGCCATCCGGAAGTATAACGGACCAACACACAAACTCTGTGTAACCATGAACTTTTATAGTCTGGTTAATACAGTTTAGTGAGAACAACTCACAAACGCGGGTGGCAAAAACAATAACAAAGGCCTGAGTGACGTCATCTGCATACTATCTATACAGTTTAGTGAGAACAACTCACAAACGCGGATGGCAAAAACAATAACAAAGGCATGAGTGACGTCATCTGCATACTATCTATTTCCCTGAGAAAAATGAATACTCGCTATAGCAATCGTAAAATCCGATATGTCAAACATTCTCATATCGATTTCATTGATTAAATCGATATGTTTACGATTAATCGAGCTAATCAATTAATTAATGCTCAATGATTTAACCACAGGCGGAATGTAGATTTTATAACGTTCATGATAAAGAGGCTGGGGGGAGGGATAACATAAAAGAAATCGTCGTATTGATATTGTTGAATAAATCTGTTCGATACATGCGTGTAAACCGATAAATCGTTCGCATATATTATATCGAATGAATGATATCGATTATCTTTGAAGAGTCAACATGTTGTAGGAGGTAAAAAGTATGCGTGGATAAAGCTTATTAACCTAAAGGTTTTGGGTTCCAGGCCCACTGTCGGCATTTTGTTGGGTTTTGCTTTTCTTTTTCATGAGCAAGTTGTTAAATCGTTAAAGCATGTTTACAAATGTGACCCACCGTCTCAAAACAGTATTTTGTCGGGATGACCCAGATGCTAAAAAGTCAAATTAAAATTAAACTTGTCCAAAATATGAATGATTGGTATTTAGCAACTTGAATGAAATATGATATTCATTCTCTTCAATAAAGATTATAAACTCAACGCAAGTCTGATATTTCTGGCTATCAATTAAATTTTCAGAATCTTGATTATCTCGACTCATAGTTTATTGTATTGTTACGTCATATCCGGCTGGCTAAGTGTTTTAATTTTTTTTGTTATTAAAAGCACAGCATCAATGTGTTTTAGAAAACGGTAGGGGCTGCCCGTAGCCGGTGATCTTGAAAATACTAACGAAAGAGTGAAAATGGAGAGGCTTCGTATAGGAACGATACAGATAATTGACGTTTCGGGTACAAACCTTTCGTCAGCTAACAATACACAAATTAACGTGGAAAACAAATAAAATTATATTTGTTTTCCACGTTAATGTGTGTATTGTTGTGCTGAATGACGAAGGGTTTGTACCCGAAACGTCTATTGTCTGTAACATTTCTATAAGAAACTTCTACATTTTCACTCTTTTATTAGTATTTTCATAATATGTCTTACTACTTTATATATATATATACACACACACACACACATATATATATATATATATATATATATATATATATATATATATATATATAGCTCGTGAATTGATGAAAGCACTCTAAAAGAACAATTTTGTTTTGTCCGGAGTCTGAGAGATATTGAATTCTATCAGTCTGTTTGTATTCCACGGATTAATCCTAACTGACATCTGGTGGAAAAAACAATATATCGGTTGTTATGGATCTGCTTGTATTTCATGGATTATAAAATATATTATAATATCAAGAAAGTTATTTATAAATTATAACATCAAGATTTTTTTACAACGATTTATAATTTATTTCACAACCAACTTTAATGAGTGGAATTTAGAGACACCAACAACAACAACAACAACAACAACAACAACAACAAGAACAACAACAACGACGACGACGACGACAACAACAACAACCATAAAGTATAAATCCCATCATTTCATTGGTCAATTCAAATTTGACGCAGGACGGAGGATCTATAAATAGCAATACCAACGACATAATATATAATAAATCCCATCATTTCATTGGTTAATTCATCATTGACGCGGGTGCGGGGTGATCTATAATTAGTAACAACGATGAAATCCTACACGACTTTTGTGATTATTTGGTTGGTGTTGTGTTCTTCTTTCGTTCACTACGGTCATGGAATGGATATGTGGCATAGAATACAGGGGATACCCTCCGTCAGATGGGTGAGTCCAGTTTATCCTATCTCTCTATCTTATTCATTCATTCATTTATCATTTATGGATCTTCTTTCCATAAATATATCATTTATTCTTCCCTTGTTTCCTCAGTCATCTTTGTACAAATATAATATCATCATTTAACTGTTTCCTTACCGATCATTTTCAGTATTTTCCCCAAAATGGCAGGCTTAGTGCTAACTCACACCGGACACTGACTGTAGCCATCGTAAACGTATAGCCTGACACTGACCAAAAAATGACGTAAAAAGACAAGTCTTTGGCCACAAAAGTAAACAAATCGTGATTTGTATTCAATAAGTTAACCAATGGAATCACTTGTTTCCTTGAGCTCTACTAACGACAACTCACCAGACGCTACACAAACCTAAAAAAACGACTTCAAACTATAAGTCCTAGAGGGTTCTAGTGTCAGGCTGTAAGTTTACAATGGACACGGACTCTGTCGTATTCCGGATAATGACGTTGGGCA
>NC_088374.1:22759423-22774423 GCF_034508935.2 Berghia stephanieae | reverse complement strand
TACTCATAAACGTGGATGGCAAAAAATGATATCGAAGATATCAGTGTTGTAATTGGAATTCGATTCAATAGTCTGATGTCACTTCCGCCCCGCAACCAGCAGCTTGGTTCTAAGGTGATCAGAATGTATAAAAGTCAAAACATGATCAGATTTATATTGTTTTTCTCCTCTGGATACACTTTTATGCTGGTTGGAGAAGTATTTCATAAGGGCGTCCATCAGTCATTGTGGCGATAGTTTGGAACCAGTCACTAAGTTACTATGCGTCATTACGAGGGAAGTGACGTCACGACTGTTGAATCCTAATTACCAGTAGATTTTTGACCAATCAAAACAGGGAATTTGTGACACACCTTCACACGTGATCAGGCAACCAGAGTTGGTTGTTTATATAAACAATAACTTGAATGAAATCGACCTCTCTCTGATCATTGTTGTTGTTTTTATACCACCTGATGGGTAATTAGTTAGCATACGATTTTCTCCATCATTTTATTATAGATAGTATGCGCTTGGCGAAGAAGCTCATAACATTGCCACCCGGAAATATAAGGGACCAACACACAAAACTGTGTGTATCCATGAACGTTTATAGTCAGGTTAATACAGTTCAGTGAGCATTACTCATAAACGCGGATGGCAAAAAACAATAACAAAGACATGAGTGACGTAATCTTCGAACTATCTATACACATCGCTTTCTGTGTTTGTTCTATAGATAGAATAAAGTTGACGTCACTCAGGTATTTGTTATTGCTTTTTGTCATCCACGTTTATGAGTAATTCTCACTCAAATGTATTAACCAAACTATAAACGTCCGAGGTTACACCTAGATTTGTGTGTTGGTCCGTTATACTTCCGGATGGCAGTGTTGTGATCTTCTTAGCCAAGCGCATACTATCTATTGATCAAGCGGTAGAACAGTGGGTGTCTTAATTAAACACATACCATCAAACGTAAAATCTGTGTAGTTTGCTGTGTCTACCAATCACTGCCAATGTTTACATTATGACGGTTGTCCGAGAGGCGTGGTTATCTATCTGTCTATAGATAGTATGCAGATGACGTCACTCAGGCCTTTGTTATTGTTTTTGCCATCCGCGTTTGTGAGTTGTTCTCACTAAACTGTATTAACCAGACTATAAAAGTTCATGGTTACACAGAGTTTGTGTGTTGGTCCGTTATACTTCCGGATGGCAATGTTGTGAACTCCTTGGCCAACCGCATTCTATCTATTCTCTCGAACCACCGCATAATAGTGTCCCATTACAACACGGTTAAAACAAGCCCTTATTCGCGTCCGCTTATCAGACCTGAAAATATATGCACGCCGTTTGTGACTCATGAAATCAATTCGTGACAAACCCTTCTCAAAACGGTATTATGTCATAATGGGGATGAATCGGTATCCTAAAAGTGAAAAGGCCTATAGATAGTTCGAAGATGACGTCACTCGGGTCTTTTTCTTGTTTTTTGCCTACCGCGTTTATGAGTAATGCTCACTGAACTGTATTAACCTGACTATAAACGTTCATGGATACACACAGTTTTGTGTGTTGGTCCGTTATACTTCCGGCTCATAACATTGCCACCCAGAAGAATAACGGACCAACACACACACAAAACTATGTGTAACCTTGAACGTTTAATAGTATAATACGTTAAATACAATTTAGCGAGAACTACTCATAAACTCTGATCGCAAAAAGCAAAAACAAACACCTAAGTTAGTGACGTCATCTTCGAACTATCTATAGATAGAACGAAGATGACGTCACTCATATCTTTGTTATTGTTTTTCGCCATCCCTGTTTATGAGTAAATATCACTAAATTGTATTAACCAGACTATAAACGTTTAAGGTTACACATAGTTTTGAGTGTTGGCCCGTCATACTTCCTGATGGCAATGTTGTGAGCTTCTTAGCCAAGCGCATACTATCTTTAGACAGGCGTCATGTCTCGTTCTACATTAATTTTACGTGTTGCTGTTTGTCAGGAACCCGTTGTTAATCGCTTTGAGCACGTTTAGTGGATCTTGCTTTATATAAAAGCTCAATTTTTGGGGTTTTTTTTTAAATATTCAATTTCAGAGACCCTATGCATCCAAGCATAATGCCAGTTTGGATTTGAGCGTAGCCATCGTTATGTTATAGCCTGATACTGAAATCCAAAAGGACTGGCAGTTTGACGTCATTATTTGGTCAGTATCAGCGTAGCCATCGTTATGTTATAGCCTGACACTGAAATTCAAAAGGACTGGCAGTTTGACGTCATTATTTGGTCAGTATCAGCGTAGCCATCGTTATGTTATAGCCTGACACTGAAATCCAAAAGGACTGGCAGTTTAACGTCATTATTTGGTTTTTGCACCGCCTAGTGAGTTGTCGTTAGTAGAGCTCAAGGAAACAAGTTATTTCATTGGTTGAACTATTGAATACAACTCACGATTTGTTTTCTTTTGTGGTAAAAGACTGGCATTTTGACGTCATTTTTTGGTCAGCATCAGGCCATAACTTTACGAAGGTCACGGTTTGAGACCAAAGGTCACCGTTTATATTTCACAGTGCGCAGACAAAAAAAAAACCCGCCTTATTGAATTCTGAAAGACAAGCTGATTTTTGTACATTTTACATATGATAATAAATAGATACTCGTACATCCACAACGGTTGACACACCATCGTGCTGAAGACACACACACACACACACATACTTGTATGGCATGACTTGTCAGGACCATAATTTCACACATGACTTGTGGGTACCTCTATTTCCAGTGGGTTTAGGAAACATACAATACGTTGTATTGGTGGACAAAACAGCCGTCTATGATGGCAGGTGTCGTTTTTTAGAATACGTCAAATAACAAAGGTTTGACTAGAGTATGTTTGGGCCTCACTTTACACCATCATTGTAGGGACATTGTGTAGTCATTGTGAGGACTTGATGAGACAGGGCATTACTAGTGGGGACTCACTTGGTGTGTAAACTGTGCACATTTATTGCAAGGACCTGTGTAAACTGTGGCCATTACTTGCAGGGACCTTTGATGTGTCTACAGTAGACATTACTTCTAAGGACCTTTGAGAGTTTAAACTGTGGCCATTACTTGCAGGGACCTTTGATGTGTGTCTACAGTAGACATTACTTCTAGGGACCTTTGGGAGTTTAAAATGTGGCCATTACTAGCAGGAACCTTTGATGTGTGTCTACAGTAGACATTACTTCTAAGGACCTTGAGAATTAGATGCCCATCTATACGGAAAAGAATGTAAAAACAAAAGAAGAAATAGGACATTAAGATAGATCGGGATACTCCAAACAAAAATGTTCCTAACCTTAGGCTGTACCCGACTTGCATTACTATTGGCATATCATTTTTCTAGTCACTATGTCTGTATCAGAATGAAATGCAACCAAACATTCACTGCTCAGTAGATGATATCAGAACAATTCTGTCTTCATGAGGCTTTGAAATGATGACACTACAGGCCAGGTATCTACCAACTAAACTACCATATGGATCCTGATGTCAGATAACAATCTATCTTGTACACATTCGAATCATGTAGAACTGACCAAGTGAAAGTTCTCCCTCAATGCCAAGGGTAGGGTTCTGAACATTGACATATAATCATAAGGAGTATAAAGGGTGTTCAGTGGAATCCAGTCAAATCATCAAGACGGAAAAAATATGTTGATTTTAAATGAGGTTTGTTTATTCATAATCATAGCCAAATAATAATGCCAAATAATGATTAATAAAGATTTGAAGTTGATTCTGGGGAAATTTTAAAATTATCTTATTAAATACAGTGGAAACTCCCAATAACGACATTCTCTGGATAACGACATTCTCTGGATAACGACACAAATCTCTAGTCCCTAATCTTATACTTAAATTATGTTCGTAGTGAAAATAAAAACTCTGGATAGCGACATACTCCCAATAAAGACATAATCTTCCAGTCCCAAGCGATGTCGTTATTGGGAGTTTCCAATGTATATACCATGATAATTATCAGAAAAGAGTGAAAAGAGCCATACTATAACTGAGGGAAATATTGAATTCCAATCTTAATTAATTTCAAACGAAAGTCCTATGAGAGCAGGAAGACTCAAAAATTAGTAAGAGTATACATCTTGCTCTCTGAGGTGTAAGAAGGGATGACAAAAATTACTTTTTGCATTATTGATGGGATGCTGCTAGTCTATGCCACATAACTTTTCTGGACGTGTCTTAGTATTCAACGATGGTACCCATTTTTTTCTGGATAGAGAGGGCAGAAACAAAGACAGCTCTCATTGAAGCTAAATTCGGGTCCTAATGAATAGACAGTGCTCTACCGTTTGAGATGCTCGAACCCATATAACGAAAATACAACAAGAAATAGTCCATTCTTGACGATAAAGAAGCATAAACAATTTTTATACATAATGATGATATATGTGGCGGAAAAAACAAAACTTAATAAACTAACAGTGGTTTGAATTGTGTGTTCAAGAGCGCAAGCAAAAACATCTGAGGTGAGACCCTGAAAACCAAAGGAACAGATAGGTAATTTGCTAGCGCACCAGGGCGTATTTTTACAAACACATTAATCATTATTAAACAATTGGTAAAATTGACTCCATTTTAGCAAGTCAATGCATCTAATGTTTTATTGAATAAAATGGTATGCCAGAACGGGGAATGAAAATGTGACTTCTCAATAGTTTGATTAAGCCTAGATCTTAACTCGTCTAATAAGCAAAGATAATGACGTGGAAAAAGATAGAATCACAAAACATCACTTTATACAAGTTAACAAATGTCAAAATAGGAATGTTGGTCTAATTAACAGAAATGATTTTGATAACTATTCTGCAAATTGTTTTGGTTTAAGGACTATTTGGCTAAAATCACTTTCAGTTCATAGATACGAGTATAACGAGACAAAATAAAAAGTAATTTTGAATACTTTTGTGTTCATCTGGTTTTGACATTTTCCACAATATAATGGTCAGAGATAACATTATTATCATCAACAACAAATTGTCCTGTAATTGGACATATTATTATCAGTATCATTATTGAAAAAAAAATATGTTCATGTTTTCATATTGATTTTAAGTTGATGTCAAAAACAACATAGTATTGAAATTTTTATAAAGAGAGAGAGAGCGAGAAAGAAAAGAGAACGAGAGAGAGAGGAGGTCGGAGGAAAAAGTACTGATCACAAATTGCATAAGGTACCAATTAATTGAATTAACAACAAATGTCTGTACATCAAGGCGACAACAAGATAATGCTTAGTTTATGTACTACCGTACATACAATAACATAGGGAACAAATTTCTATACAAATTTCTTTTTTCTAGTTTGAACATTTTTTATAGTAATATTTGATTTGTCTCCAGGGTCTGTTTGCTAAGATTGGAGAATTTCTCATAGCATTTTCAATGTTTGCTTTGCCAGGCAATCTTTCTAAAAAGAAAAAATTCCCTAATTCCTTTTCAACAGCTTTTCTTTCTTCCTCAG
Organism: Berghia stephanieae; assembly: GCF_034508935.2. Classification (NCBI taxonomy): domain Eukaryota; kingdom Metazoa; phylum Mollusca; class Gastropoda; order Nudibranchia; family Aeolidiidae; genus Berghia; species Berghia stephanieae. The sequence goes on along the minus strand of NC_088374.1, from coordinate 22,768,900 downwards.
ACCACCCTTTCCTTTCTTTATTCACTACTCTGTTTGTGATTTTCTTTGATTTATGAGATTCTCTAACAGTATCAGCCTCCTGACAGTTTTCAGTGTATGGCATTATCGTCGTACTATCAGGGGTCATGCTGCTACATCCTGTGTCACCGCCTTGAACGCAGTCGTCAAGGTCATCCTCATCAGCACTTAATTCCTCTCCATCAATTGCTTCGTCTTCAGCAAATTCCAGCTCGTCTAGATTCTTTCCCTTACACTTGTCAATTTTTCCTTTCTCCAGTTGCAAGAGAATCTAACTTTAGCAAGTTGCATCGTGTCCTCTGGAAGACGATAGTATTCTTTATGAACAGACTTGTCATGCCCCATGAAGGCAGCCAATGCTTCCAGTTCATTCTCCTTCAAATCAAGCAGCTGACATATTGTTCCAATATGTTTTCTAAGTGCTGTAGATGTCAATAAGTCTGGCTGATCTGCTCCACATGCAGTGGCAAATTTCCTGAGAACATCTGAAGTTCTAAGTACATTTTCACCTTCACCGATAGCACCAAAAACATATGGGTTATTGTTAGCAAGCCCACTGGATTGTCTGAAATCGAGGAGCAAGTCAATACTATCCTTGTGAGATTTGGGTAGAAGAACTGGCACTCGTCTCCCTCGCTTTCCTCTAATTTCTACCCTTTCGAGTTGTTTGGCTAAGTTTCTTTCAAACTTACTCAAACTCTGCAGGATTTCCCCTTGTAGAGATTTTCCTGAAGCCAATCCATTCTGATAGTTTTCAATTTTCATTCTCTGCATCTCACCGCCTCTTCGTCTGTTAAAAAGAACCACCTGTGCTAGAGCAATCTCAGCTAAATTTCTCCACGTATTTGGGTTTGGGTGTTCACGCAATTGTGTTATTGCATCTGTTAACTTGGATTTAATGAAACAATATAAAAGCTGCACATCTTTTGCTAAAGGTAGTCTTCTTGCTGTGTTAAATCTTCTTTTGTGAAGAGTGTGCAGAGCTCTCGATGATATTTGATGTGACCAGTCAGAAGAATAAAGTTTGGTAAATGCTTCAGCCTGTTTCTCTAATAGAGTATCTCCTGATTGCAAAGCCTCTGATTTCAAAATGTCTGCACAGGCTTTTAAGGAATGGCCTAACTTTAAAGCAAGTGAAGGTATTTCATAAATTCCAGTGATGCAATTGTACTTTGCTAAAACTTTGACAACTTTGACAACAGTTGAAAATAACAGGGGTCAATGCACTGTGTAATATTTTCAATTTCACATTCGTTTTTCATTTCATTCAAAAAACGGCCAATTTCTCTCATTTTTTGTTTTATGTACTGGTATTGATGTGGCTGGTCTAAAAATTTAGAAAAAAGATTTTTCCCATACTGCAAAATGACACTGTCATGGCGACAAAGGAGGGAGATCCTATCGGAACTCATTGTGTTTAAAATCTTTTCTTCAAAATCACTATTATCGTCTTCCTGTTTACTTGAAAGTAAAAGAAAATTTGTATTTTTCTTTGAGCTTTTGGTTTCATTATTGAAGGCAGCACATTTTTTCTTGTGACGCCATAAATCCTTCCTTAGAAAAAGTCCAAAACATTTTTCACAGGTTGTAAAAGCCTCTAAGTTGTCAGTTATTGGTTGCCTTCTAGCCGGAATCAAAAAACCTTTTTTTGCATCTATCACTGTTTTGTTGTGTTTAAAATCCCCACGATGAAGCAATAACTGCAATTCCCTCTTTCTGTCCTTGGTACCTACTTTATGGGCTAAAGCTTTTGCCACTTCAATTTCCCCACTATGTACACTTTCTAAATGCCTAGCCATTTTAGCATAAAGTCTACCACAATACAAACAAGAATGTCGTTTGTCCCATTTTCTTTTACCCCCCGATCCTCCTGGCACCATTTTCTGCACAGTCATGTCATCTGCTTTCTGTGGAAGGTCAGCCTCCTGATCATCGAGCTGTGGGAGAGGGATGATGACAGACTCGCTACCACTTTCTACCTCACTCTCTGCAACACAAACTAGACTTGCAGTTGTAGGACTTCTTTGGTTTCATTGGGGTCTGAAAATGCAAAAATAAAAAACATGACTTCACTTGCTGTTGTGCAATTCAAAGTACTTATGCATACCATGTAGACCCCAAGTGTGTCGCAATAGCCGAGCGGATAAGCCATTGCACTGTGATATGGGAGATCTGGGTTCGAGTCCCACTTTTGGCACTGCAATTGAACCTTGGGAGAGGTTATTTGCACACACTGCCGCTGCTCTTACGACATATGGTTCACGGAAAACCAAAAAATCATTTCCCCTTCTCGGGGTGAAATATTTCACCAAAAAAAAGTGCTGTCTCAATTTTGTAGGTTAACATGACTGGTTACAACTGACTCATTTGGATAGAATAGTAGACTATCTCAAGGCATTTAAAAAAAAATCATTCTTGTCTTCATAAAACAATTTGGTAATAACCATGCAATACAACTAATGCTCAAGGCCATACATCTGTGGGGTTGCACCAGTGTTGTCACAGTATAAAATGAGTTACAAACAGGTTTCAAGGGATCAAAGTACGTACTATTATGGGTAAATTAGAGTATATTCCTGCTTATTGTATTTGGATTTTAAATCTAAAGCATCACAGGTTCTTATTTACCTTTGTCATCAGCATCCTCAGGATCGCTGTCTGTTTTGCAGCTAGAAGAACTCTCTCCTGAGCTTTCAGGGACATATTCGTCTTCACTGTCCATTTCTGAAATAAGATTGTAAGAGGGAATGATGCTTGCTTGTATCTTCAAAACAGTTTGTTGGGTTTAATTTTCAGGTTTTTAAGACATTTTTAACACAAAAAAGATATCAATTATCTAACATAATGTACAAGATTCTTCTAACTCAATACAGTGGGCACCGGATTCAACGAGGTCGCATTCAACGAGAAGTCGGATTCAACGAGGTATTCAGAAATCCCCGATTCCCGGCCCTATATTTTCTTAGTAAATAAAAACGCATCCAACGAGCATCCTAGCTCCTAAAGTCGCATTCAACGAGGTCATTTAGGCCAGACCATTGGCTTCAGGCCAGAGCAATGCTACCCACAGAGTGGCACAACTTTCATTTGAACGTCACTGTTTGCTTGCCTCCACAAAACGAACGTCTCATGTTGTCCAATGTGTAGTGCGTGGTTTACAGTAGTACGATGCTACTCAGCCGTGTGTCGTGTAGAATTTTATCTGGTAGGTATTCCTATGTGTAAGGCAAGAGGTGAGTCGGTCATAGACATGTAGTCCCTCTATGGAGTGGGTTGGTAGAAATTGTGAGGCGAGGAGAGGATGGGTAGGTGTATTTACTTCGATGAATGAGGAGATGCTGGCAGCAGACATGTGACGTGTAGTGCCATGGTTAGGTCATGCGCAGCTAAGATTTCATCACACAGACTTAGTGTTAATTGTGATGGTCTCAGTTTTGTATGAATAAAGGACAAGGGCTAATCTTATTAATAAAATACATGCATTGAAATGCAAAATTTTTTTTTTTTTAAATATGTAAATAAATAAAATTTTAAAATGAAAAGAAACAACCCCAGAAGAATCCCGGTGCCGTAATGTGCTCGTCAAGGAAGCTAAATCATAAATCTAACTTTTTCATACTGATTCATTATTTATATTCCTTGTTTAGGACAAAGTCACATTCAACAAGAGGTCGCATTCAACGAGGTCAGGGGCCCTGTCCCAAAGACCTCGTTGAATGCGACTTCCACTGTAAACAAATTGATACTCAAATTTGTGATATTTTAGTTAATTGTCCAATGCGTCATTCACTATTCCCCAAACAGCAACATTTTTAAAACGGAACATGATGTATCGCATATTTCTTCTGAAGACAGAATTAATTCGGCATTGTATTTGTATCTTTTCTATTTCACTAAAAACACCTCATCACAGGTTATTTACCTTCAGTATCCTCTGGATCGCTGTCTGTTTTGCAGCTAGAAGCACTCTCTCTTGGGCCTTCGGGGACATATTCGTCTTCACTGTCCTTTTCTGAAATGACCATGAAAAGTATATCAAAACATGTGTGCAAAATTGAAATGAAGTTTCTCTTTACTCCAGAGAAGCAAACATCAGATATATTGTAGATGTAATTCTCTAACCATATAGTCTGGTTATGTCTTTGAAAACTAACTTGGTTAGAGAATTAAATCAAGGAGATGAAAGTACAATAATCAAAACTCTTTTCTATAACTGACCCCCACCATCTTCATTTATGTTACAGACTAAATGAAAGAGCAATGCCATCATTCTAAACTCAATATTGTGAGAGGCAGAGGAAGAGAGAGAGAAAGAGAAAAAGAGAGAGATAAAAAGATTATTTCATTTCAAAATGCAGTATCTAAAAGAAAGGATATGATTTCTATGATAAGATTATCAACAATAATTTTTCATCTTTGTTGCAGAGCACTGCTGGTTGTTTGGCCTGGCAGTGAACTTTCTCATTAATGAGGGGAAAATAAGATATGTTTGGCTCACTCTATGACAACCCAGCTGGATTGTCCAAAGTTAATTAAGAACCGATGGAAAGTTGTTAGTGATAGACTATATGAAATGTAATAGTAATACACATTATTAGAAACCAAAATGAGCTACTATTAGGCCTGTAATGACTTACTTTCTTTTTCTTATCTTTAATGTGAGTAAACAGGCATTCAAATACGTAACTCCTTAAAGGACTTCATGCCAATAAGACCAGAGCCTAACCCTGTAGCTCGGAGCTGACTAGTAGCAATTTCTTGTTACGCTTTGGATAGGACACTGGTCTTTTGAAAAGTACTTTACACCCATTTCCAATAGGTCTAATGATATCCAGCTACCCACTTTCTGCTGGATAGGTAGGGGGATTGGAAAAAATTCTAATGTCTTTTTTGCCTGAACCTGGAATCAAACCCGGGATATCTGTGTGATAGGCCACAACTCTATCAACTGATCTCAAGGGACCCTCAATTGAGCATTTGAATGCCATGTAAAAGTTGACAAGCATTCAAGAGGTAATAATATTCCTTTTGGTTTGAGTGGTTAGAAAAGCAAAATGAAAATGATAAAATCAAACTTACTGCAATTACTGCCTATTTCTTCAGGAATTTGTCCACCACGACGAGGAGGCCTTAAGTTCGCACATCTCTGATTCTGGAACAGAAAATATATTAGAATAGAGGATTAGAAGTAGACTTATGCAGCTATATATATGTGCATTCCAATCTGGCATCTCTCAAATGGCTCTACCCAGACTGACAGTCAACCAAAAAAAAAAGGTACATTGTTACACAAACATAATACTATCATCTGCATTTTTTGCTAAATAGGAGCCTAAAATTTGCCAAAAATAACGTCAAAATGTGCCAAAAGTGCCAAAATTTGCCAAAAAATTGCGGGGCAGAGTTAGACGTGATATGATATTTAACCCCTAAACTCCCCATAATCCTTGAAAAAATGTATGAAAATTAAATGGTTTCCAATTTTTTCCAACTTTACTTTTAGATAAAATGGTGTTTCAAATGAAATCTATTGCCCGTTATATCCTGACAAATAATATCATTAATTCCAGCTAAAAGTGAAAAAGAAATCACAAGAAAACGTTTTTTTTAGAAGAAAAAAAATGTCAAAAATCGGAAAATTTGCCAAACTTTGCCAATTTTGTGAAATTTGCGGAAGGGCCCGGAATTTGCGGCCGCAAAATATGCAGATGACAGATAATAGCATTAAACTATGAGCATACTTAAGAACGACAACTCAGAGCAAAAAAGGATCTTGTTTTAAACTAAAGCATAAACCTAGCCGAGTCATCTCAGCCAATTAGAAAAGGCTTCGGTCATAATACATATTCCATGAATCAAACAAAGCAGGTCTTTGAATAGATAATTATTAATTAATCAATGACTAGAAAACTATGTAACCTTCATATCATTAACAATGTAGTTACCTCAGTCTTGTCTTTTGCTTTATCATCCCAGAATCGGAAAGTAAAGAAAAAACTTCATTTGCAGTTTTCAACGGTTTCTGAAAAAAAGAAACAATACAAATACATAAACTTTTATCAAAGAAAAAAAAATGTAGTGAGTGGTTGACTTTAGCCATGTAAAAAACATTTATTATACTCCAATTTGGAGGCTTGCATTTTAAAAACTCATCCCTCGTCAATTACAACAGTGGCAATTACAAATAAGTAAACCAACTAAGTAACCAGAAGAAATTAAAAACACATAGATCAGCAGATGAATCATAAATGATTCAAAGTCTACGTAGCCAAGAACTGTCAGTGTCTTAGTCTTAGTGTAGGCTACCCAGCCTACTGCAGACTGCATAGGAATTGTTAATTTTTTTTTCTTTTGATATTAGGGTTTGCAACAAGTAAAGGCATGTTTTAGAAGGTACTTTGATACCTGCATGACTCAAAAATGGGCACCTGAAATAGGGCCTGTGGCTGTGACCTTATTTTTTATTTTTTGATAGCTTCTTCTTTCTTTCTTATTTATAAATATGGATTTTCACGATGTTTGTGTCACATGCAGCTAGGCTTAGAAACTTGATAGGCCAGTCAGCGCCGATCACAAGTCTGACGTCATGGGGATTTCCTTGGCTGCTGGAAATGTCAAGTTCGCGACCAGCGTGTCCAAGATTTCGAGCGTGTCCTTTCAGACTGGGGATTTCATTCGGCATCGTGTGTAGTTTGTGTGTGTGTGTGCATGACTTTTTTCGTTTTCTTTTCAAAACGGGGCCTGATAGATATGGATGCCAAGTTGGATTATTGAAACCCAAAGTTCCCGTATTTTTTTTGTTTGTCGCCTCTTGCTTTTCGTTTTATACTAGGAGTTTGTGTATACTTCTTCACCTGAGTCGCACCGCAACTATTATTTTATACAGCTGCCATTTTTGGAATTTTCATTAAAAGGCAGCAGTTGTGACGCTTAGTTGCGACTGAATCGTATCGTTCTTGCGGCTGTTTTCAAAACTGCTTTTTCACACCATTTCATAAAGAAGCAGGAGTGAGTCGCAACACAACTATTACTTTTTATACAGCTGCCATTTTTGGAATTTTCAATAAAAGCGCAGCAGTTGTGATTTTTTTTGACAACGGCTTCCTTTTACGGCTTTAATTTCACATAACCGCATCTGACTATAGTCATTCTCCCGACACGCTTTTTTTTTGCTGTATATGAAAATAGTAAAAATAGCAGCTATAAAAGGAGAGATTGTTGCGATCCGATGGCGTAATTGTAAAGCAACTCCTGCTTTATTGGGAAATGGTGTGAAAAAAGCAGCAAGCATGCATACCCCTGACGCCATTCATTCTTTCCTATATTTCATTACAATGTGACGGAAATAGATAAAAGTGGAGAATGCACACGATTTTTTTAGTGATACTGAAACTGATATTGATGTTAATGTAAATCGAATTTCGAGAAATTTAAGATAGGTACCAGATTTTGTTTTTGTACTAACTTTATTTCTACAGCATGGAATTTAAGTGGTATCACTGTTCTTGTGTTGCAATACCTTTCCAATGACGTATGTCTTGGTCTTGATTAATTTTGAATTATTTTTTTTTGTCAAGTTCAAACTCCGGTAGCACTGCTCACTGCACTGATGTGGGGAGAGAAATATCGACCCAAGAACATCGTGAATTGACTGGGAACCGCAACACTGCGATATTACTATTACCTGAATTTAAACTCTAAAAATAATAATAAGAGAAGGCAGCCCTCATTGCTAAGAATTTAACGCGGAAATCTTAACAATCGCCGATGCCGATAGCATAGCCATAGCGCAGAGCTCTAACTCTAGGCTGATGAAGTCGTAATTTAGTGATTTGTTTAGTTAGATTGGTAAGAGTAAGAATCCAAAAAATAATTTTAAGAGATCCGATCCCGAACAATTAAAACTAGACTTGCTTTTTATCCATATCAATAACTAATTAAAAGTGGGAAAAAAATATTTCTTACCCCTTTTTTACGTTGAAAAGTCCACATCTTCGCCTGTCAGTACAGTGTCAGCCGAGCGCAGCCATTGCAGACAAAAACTTCCGGTTGGCGTCTACCGTTTCAAACTCTTTTTCAGAAGAGCGGTACAAGACGCACACCAACGCAATTCAATATTTTCACACACCGTAAATTGTGTAAAATCCACACACACGTTTCAAGTAAAACGTCATTATGGGGACTTCGATGAAATTTGGTGAAATGGTTCAGGGCGTCAAAATGATGGTTTTAAACCAATACCATTATGGGGACCCGAGTGTAAGGCCCCACAATGACAAGGGGTCCTCAGAACGTTGGTGTGTAACCAGGTATTGGTCCCCATAAGTAATGCCATACAAGAACACACACACACACACACATACACACAAAAAAATCGTGTTTCGAAATTATATCCTGACATCAGCTGATGTTATAAATAGAATATCGTACGTATTTAATGTCACCCCCTGTCACAGACGAAGTTTCTTTACAAATTTAGAAATTCTGAGAACAACGAAATTTAAAAATAGTGACACAATTCTCAAAGATAAAATTCATGGAATCCCAACCACTGCATCCAAGTACAATGGAAAAGAAAGAGAATCGACTCAAAAGGGAAAACTTCATCGCCTTGGGACAAAAACTAGAGAGCGAATATAAAGTGACACCAAAGGAAGATATTGCCCAAATCAATGTCCCAAATCTCAAACCACCACCGTGGAAAAAGAAACAAAAATCCATAACCATCAACAAGAAAAACATTCGAAGCAATAATGACAATGCTCAAACCCTAAAGATGATCGATAAAAAATACCCAATGACCAACTGGATAAGAGTTTATACAGATGGCTCAGTTTCCGGCCCCCTCATGAATGGAGGTGCTGGTGCACTCATACACTGGACAGATAAAACAGAAACAAAAATATCTGTATCAGTGGGTTCAATGTGCACAAGTACTAAAACTGAAGAAAAAGCCATCCTCAATGCAACAAAAGAACTATCCAGAGATCACAGAATATACGGGAAAAATGTGGTTTACTTGACAGACTCTGATGATGCTCTCCGGTCTATTGAAAATTACCAGGACTCTGAAGCCGCACACACTGTGGAGGCCCTTGAGGGCTTATCTGATAAAACAGGAAAAATTGTGCTGCAGTGGATTCCAAGTCATGTAGGTATATATGGAAATGAAATTGCCGATCAACTGGCCAAAGAAGGAGCCCAGAAGGAACAACCGAAGTCGTCAATCACTTACCATCAGCAAAAGAAAATAATAAAGCTAAAAATAGACAAAGAAAGGAATGACACACACCTAGAACACAACAAGCAGGATCCAATCCATGCCATTCAGCGAAGTAGCCAAGTCACTCTATTCCGCCTCCGAACAGGACACAATAGACTAAGAGGACATATGTTTACAAAGCTAGGTATTGGAACAACCCCTTATTGCCCATGTGGAACCGACCATGAAACCACTTT
>NC_088374.1:22754423-22756923 GCF_034508935.2 Berghia stephanieae | reverse complement strand
TGTCTTAAAGTCCAAGGTTTGAGTCCCGCTCTGAATTGTAATATCGCGTAACAGGCGTCATGTGTCGTCTTACATATTAAGAGTTGCTGTTGGTCTTGGAACTTGTAAAACGCTTTGAGCTTATTCTCTGGATAGTGTACTATATCTATTATAAAAGTCTTAATCACTCAATCCTAGAGATTTTTGCTTCTTTTCAAAAATGGAAAAAAATGTATTAAAAATAAGCAATTCATAGATATTTTTCTTCAATTACCATTAACAGCAAAAACTGAAAACATTAGCTTTGTTATAATTTGTCTCAGAAAAATGTAATAAATAGGCATGGGGTAAAAGTAACCGGGGATAAACTACGGGTATAGTCGGTGTCAGGGTCTTGTGGTATGACACTCGTTTTCGGATAGGAAGGTCCTGGGTTCGAGCCTCGCTCGGCGCATAGTTGAGTCCTTGGAGAAGCCTCTTTACTCACATTCTCTCACCGTACTCAGGTTTAAAATGAGTACCTGGCCGTTAACATCGTTGTATCTGTCCGAGAAAAATCTGTAATATCGCATAACAGGCGTCATGTCCAACTTGTTAAATGTTGCTTTTGCCCAGGGACCCCTTGTAAAGCGCTTTGAGCACGTTTAGTGGATATTGCGCTATATAAAAGCTCAAGATAAAGGGTTGAGCGAGTTAAATTAAAGTTAGAGATGAAGTCAGATAAGAGATTTTTTGCACTGGAATGTTTGAATTGGGTTTGTACCAGCAGTAGTCAGGCTAATGAAAACATGGCGGTGAATGGAGGAGGTAAATGACAAAGGCCCTGGGACATGGAATGTCGGTTAGCCTGTGATGTCATCAATTGGAATGGAAACATACAGACAATAAATGGATCTTTCCTACAGATAGTATGCGCTTGGCTAAGAAGCTCATAACATTGCCATCCGGAAGTATAACGGACCAACACACAAACTCTGTGTAACCATGAACTTTTATAGCCTGGTTAATACAGTTTAGTGAAAACAACTCACAAACGCGGATGGCAAAAACCATAACAAAGGCCTGAATGACGTCATCTTCGAACTATCTATAGACAGGTTGAAGTTGACGTCACTCGGGTCTTTGTTATTGTTTTTTTTTACCATCCGTGTTTATGAGTAATTCTCACTAAAGTGTATTACCAAGACTATAGATAGTATGCGCTTGGCTAAGAAGCTCACAACATTGCCATCCGGAAGTATAACGGACCAACACTCAAAACTATGTGTATCCATGAACGTTTATAGTCGGGTTAATACAGTTCAGTGAGCATTACTCATAAACGCGGGTGGCAAAAAACTATAACAAAGACCTGAGTGACGTCATCTTCGAACTATCTATTGATAGACTGAAGTTGACGTCACTCAGGTCTTTATCATTGTCTTTTTTTACCATCCGTGTTCATGAGTAATTCTCACTAAAATGTATTAACCAGACTATAAACGTTCACGGCTACACATAGTTTTGTGTGTTGGTCCGTTACACTTCCGGATGGCAATGTTATGAGCTTCTTAGCCAAGCGCATACTATCTATAAACGTTCAAGGTTACACATAGTTTTGTGGGTTGGTCCGTTATACTTCCGGATGGCAATGTTGTGAGCTTCTTAGCCAAGCGCATTCTATCTATACGAAACCTCTCCATTTTCACTCTTTCATTAGTATTTTCACGATCATAGGCTTCAAGCAGCCCCTACAGTTTTCTACATCAATTGGATTCAATAGTCTGATGTCACGTCGCCCAGCAACGGCGGCCATCGTGGTTCTAAACAAAGAAAATCATTACTTTTTATTCTTCATGCTGACTAGAACTTTTCATATTATGTCTTGTGATCAGAATGTGTAAAAGTCAAAACATGATCAGATTTATAATGTCTTTTTCCCCTCTGGATACGCTTTTATGCTCGTCGGAGAAATATTTCACAAGGGCGTCCGCCATTGTTCCGATAGTTTAGAGCCAGTTACTAAGTTACTGTGTGTCATTACGAAGGAAGTGACGTCACGAATGTTGAAGCGTATTGGAATGGGATTCTGAGAGTCAGGGAAGAGAATAGACATAATAATAGTTATTTTTTTTTAATGAAGATTTATATAGAAAGAACGAATGGGAGCGATCTATATTAACTTTCCATGTGCTCGAGGTCATTGGTCACATGGCAAAGCGTGCTCAAAGTGACCCACATAGTGAAAAGTGTTCACAGTTTGAGAAATATCTAACATCACGATTGGTCATTTTGTTCAGCTTGACACATGTGTATGTTTACAACTGTCATAAACAAAGCAGCGTGTTTACATTTGTTAAGATATACCCAATCGTTGGTCGGCAACAAATCATGTGATTGATGACCTGGTTGGACGAAAACATAAATATAGATAGAATGAAGTTGACGTCACTAGGGTCTTTGTTATTGTTTTTTGCCATCCGCGTTTATGAATAATACTCACTAAACTGTATAATCAAGACTATTAAAGTTCATGGTTACA
>NC_088374.1:22741923-22746923 GCF_034508935.2 Berghia stephanieae | reverse complement strand
TCCCTTTTTTTTCTCTTCTATCTATTATCTCTGCACCTTAACCTTCCTTCACACACACACACACACACACACACATAGATACACACAAACACACTCTGTCTCACTCTCTCTCTTTTTTTTTTTTGTCTTCTCTCTATTTCTTCTTTCTCTATCTCGCTCTTTCCCATTTATCTCTTTCTATTCCTCTCTTTTACTCTCCCTCTATCTTTTTTTTTCTCTGTCCTTCTTTCTCTCTCTATCTTTCTCTGTCTCTCTCTCTCCTATTCTCTCTTTTACTCTCTCTCTCTCTCTTACTCTCTCTCTCTCTGACTCTGGCTCTCTTGCCCCCCCCCTCCCAAAAAAAAAATACACCCACCCACACACACACACACACACCCACACACACACACACACACACACATGCCTTCCCCATAGCCATCTACACAAACACAATCTTTCTCTCAATCTCTCTCCGAGAGTTTTATTAGATCGTTCATCTTACCGAGAGGTAAAAAGAAGATTTCATCAATTTTATAATAGGATTATTGAAAAATAAAGATAACGGATAAATATGGACATTTACATTATACCTCGTGTGGCTATGCGGTTTATCGGCAATGACACTCGCCTTCGGGTCGGAAGGTCTTGAGTTCCAGTGCCGCTCTTAGCAGCGCATGGTTGAGTCCTTGGAAAAGTCACTCTACTCCATTTCTCTCGCCGTACTCAGGTGTAAAATGCACTGTCTCTGCCGAAAACAGTAGGATTCAATAGTCTAATGTCACGTCCGCCTAGCAACCAGCAGCTTGGTTCTAAACAAAGAAAATCGGTACTTTTTATTCTTCATACTATATATATATATATATATATATATATATATATATATATATATATATATATATATATATATATATATATATATATATATATATTCAGCTTTACTTTAGGTGTAATTAAATATGGAATCAACAACCTTCATGCCCCTTTAATTAATCCTGCCTCTACCCCCTTTCCAATCATGTCATCAACAACCTCCCCCCCCCACCCACCCCCAACACATATACACAAACCGATACCCTCCTCGCCCCCCCCCCCCCCCCACACACACACACATCTACGAACATAAACACAAACGGTTACCCCCCCCCCCCCCCCCACACACACACATCTACACCAATACACACACACCGTTACCCCTCCCCCCCCCCCACACACACACACACATACACACACATCTACACCAATACACACAAACCGTTACCCCCTTCCCCCCCCCCTCCACACACATCCACCCATTAATACAAACCGTTACACCCCCCCCCCACACACACACACACACACATCCACCCATACACACAAACCGTTACCCCCCCCCCCCCCCAGACACACGCACACACACATCTACACCCATACACCCAAACCGTTACCCCCCCCCCCCCCACACACACACACAAACATCTACACCAATAAACACAAACCGTTAACCCCCCCCCCCCCCCCCCCCCCCCCCCCCCTGCTGTCCCGCCCTAGGAACTGAAAAGCTGAGTTGAGTCTCCGTGAAAATGTGATCATTAAAAGCCAGGCACATGCCTTCACCCCGAGGGGCGAGTTGAGATAGAGATAGAGGATGGATGGAAAGAGATGAAGCGGTTTTAATATTGGGGTCTTCTTGCTTGATGCTGTGATTGGACAGATATGGGAACGGATTTGTGGGGTGGGGGTGTTTTGGGGGGATAGTATGGGATGGGGACGGGTGGGGGGGGGGGAGTGAGGTGAGAACAGGGAATAGAGAAGGAGGGGTGTGGGGGGGGAGGGTTGGAGGATAGTAGGGGGTGGGGACGGAGGGGGAGGGGAGTGAGGTGGGAAAAGGGAATAGAGAAGGAGGGGTGAGGGGGGGGGGGATGGGATGGAGAGGGAGGAGTTTGAGAGATGTATATAGGGAAAGAGTGAAGAATTGAAAGGTTTGAAAGAGGGAGGGGGGGGGGGGATGGAAAAAGAATAAGAGTATGAATTTAAGAAATATAGATCAAAAAGGCCATGCCAGATATGAGTATATAGGATTATATAATCTATGGGGATATTAGAGAGAGAGAGAGAGAGAGAGAGAGAGAGAGAGTGAGAGAGAGAGAGAGAGAAAGAGGGAGAGAGATGGATGTTATGCCTATGAAGAACAAATTTTATAATAATTTTATCTCCCTCCTTCCTCAACCTATCCACTCTCTCCCTACCTATTTGTGACCCTTCGCCTCAAAACAGTATTAAGTCGGGATGGTTAAGATGTTGAAAATTGAATTCATAGCCAGAAATATCAGACTTGTGTTGAGTTTGTATGTTTTATTGAGGAGAATGGATACCGTATTTTAGGGTGCTAATGCCAACAATTTATATTTTGGACCAGTTTAACATTTACGTAATTCGGCTTTTAAGCATCTGGTTCGTTTCGACATAATACCGTTTTGAGACGATAGGTCACATTTCACTTTCCTTCCTACCCCTCCCCCCCCCCCCCTCCTAACCCCCGAATTTTTTTTTCTCATTCACCTTCCATACCCCCACCACAAACCCTCCCCCCTTCTCCCCCACACCTCCTCTCCCCGCAGCTTCCCCTCATAATAATAATAATATTCTCTCTACCATTTCATTGGCTTCTACCTAACCACATAGATTTGATTAATGGATAGATAAATGGAGTAAGCTCCCTTAATCAGAAACCTTATTGTTGGCATGCTAATAATAATTATAATTGAGCTTTATACAGAGCAATATCCACTTAATGTGCTCAAAGCTCTTAACAGGGGGTCACTGGTCAACAGCAACATTTAACATGTAGGACGGGACATGCCACCTGTTAGGCGATATTACAATTTTTCGGACAAAGACAACGCTGTTAACGGCCAGGTACTCATTTTACACCTGAGGACGGTGAGAGAATGTGAGTAAAGACCCTTTTCCAAGGACTCAACTATGCGCCGAAGCGAGGCTCGAACCCAGGACCTTCCGATCCGAAAGCGAGTGTCATACCACAAGACCACATAGTCGTACATTATGTTAGGGACCCGTGGTCGAAAATTGAAAATTGAAAAGAGTAAACACAGCCCCCGTGATGACGAGCGTTTGCCTTCTTCTGCATAATTTATTTATCATCAGGCGGCTAATAGTAGTCTTGTGGCATGACACTCGCTTTCGGATCGGAAGGTTCTGGGTTCGAGCCTCGCTCAGCGCATAGTTGAGTCCTTGGAAAAGAAGGCTCTTTACTCACCGTACTCAGGTGTAAAACGAGTACCTAGCCGTTAACACCGTTGTCTCTGTTGGAAAAAAATGTAATAACGCCTAATCAGGCGATAGCTGACGTCCTACATGTTAAATGTTGCTGTTGGTCTGGAACCTCTTGTAAAGCGCTTTGAGCACGTTTAGTGGATATTGCTCTATATAAATGCACATTTTAAAAAAATGAAATTAAAAGCTGAATATTCCTTAATCAGAAACCCTATTGTTGTAAGGTTAGAGGGCTGTGGTCGAAAATTGAAAATTGTAAAATGTAAACTGTAATATTATCGTTATAAAATGAGTATACAACCGAAGCCATCGTTAATCTTATAGATAGTATGCAGATGACGTCACTCAGGCCTTTGTTATTGTTTTTGCCATCCGCGTTTGTGAGTTGTTCTCACTAAACTGTATTAACCTGACTATAAACGTTCATGGTTACACAGAGTTTGTGTGTTGGTCCTTTATACTTCCGGATGGCAATGTTGTGAACTCCTTGGCCAAGCGCATTCTATCTATAGCCTGACACTGAAACCCAAAAAGACTGGCATTTTGACGTCATTATTTGGTTTTTGCACCGTCTAGTGAGTTGTCGTTAGGAGAGCTCATGGAAACAAGTTATTTCATTGGTTGAACTATTGAATACAACTCACGATTTGTTTTCTTTTGTGGCAAAAGACTGGCATTTTGACGTCATTTTTTTGGTTAGTGTCAGGCAAAAGTTAACGATGGCTACGATACAATACAGGATGCTTGGATTTTAAATCAGCTCTTTACTTTCGAAACCAGCAGCTGGTTACAAAAACGAAAGTAAAAAAAGAAACACACACAGGGGAGATAAAAATCTCTTATTATTATTATGTGAAGTGTTTCTTATCAAAATGTGTGGGTATGAATTTATTATTTACACTACAACATAAACACAGCCTGAATAAAGAACGTTTCTCTCTTCTGCGTTTATCACCATTGCTTGTTGCGTCCTCCAGTAAAAAAAAATATTAAAAATTCGCGTAATGATATCAAGTGAGAACTGTATAATTTGACGTCCAACGCTCAATTCATACTTTAATTTAACTAATGAAAAGGGAAGGGAGATAACGTGTAATATCATTCACACATTCGTGAACAACAAGTTGTTTTTTTTTTTTTAATGTGTGGCTATAGATAGTTCGAAGATGACGTCAGTAAGGCCTTTGTTATTGTTTTTGCATTCGCATTTGTGAGTTGTTCTCACTAAACTGTATTAACCAGACTATAAAAGTTCATGGTTACACAGAGTTTGTGTGTTGGTCCCTTATACTTCCGGATGGCAATGTTGTGAACTCCTTGGCCAAGCGCATTCTATCTATAAATTTAATTTCCAGCATCCAGTTTAACTCTCTCCTTACCAGCGATTTTTAGAATTCACTCCCACCCAACACAAAAATATTTATTTATTTATTATTTATTTATTTAATCATTTATTTTGTATATTTATTCTTTGATAAAGATAAACGAGCTTTTGGATTTCGCTTAGCAACTCTCTGAAAAAGGTAGTATGCGCTTGTCTAAGAAGCTCACAACATTGCCAAAGGGAAGAATAGAGGACCAACACACAAAACTGTGTGTATCCTTAAACGTTTATAATCTGGTTAAATCAGTTTAGTGTGTTGGTCCGTGAGACTTCCATATGCCAATGTTGTGAGCTTCTTAGCCAAGCGCATACTATCTATTGTCTGGTTAATAAAGTTTAGTAATTCAAAACAAAACAAAGACCA
>NC_088374.1:22724423-22736923 GCF_034508935.2 Berghia stephanieae | reverse complement strand
TTCTTCTTCTTCTTCTTCTTCTTCTTTCTTCCTTCTTCTTCTCTCTCTCTCTTCTCCTTCTCTCCTCCTCTCTCCTCTCTCTCCTCCTCTCCTCTCCTCTCTCCTCCCTCCTCCTCTCTTCTCCTCTTCTTCTCCTTCTCCTTCTTCTCTTCTCTTCTTCTTCTTCTTCTTTCTTCTTCTTTCTTTTCTTCTTTCTTCTTCTTCTTCTTTTTCTTCTTCTTCTTCTTTCTTCTTCTTCTTTCTCCTTCTTTCCTTCTCCTTCTTTCTTCTTCTTTCTCTTCCTCTCTTCTTTTCTTCTTCTTCTTCTTTCTTCTTCTTCTTCTTTCTCTTCTTCTTCTTCTTTCTTCTCTTCTTCTTCTTTCTTCTTTTCTTTTCTTTTCTTCTTCTTTCTTCTCTTCTTCTTCTGCTTTTCTTCTTCAGAATTTTGGCTCTTTTTTCTGATGTCTTCATTGTTCTTCTTGTGAATTTTTTGATGGCTGAAAATGGTTTTGACTATTCTGTGTCCGTCTTTCTTATTTTGTTTCTATAATGGCTTTTGAACCAGAAACGTTCCGTCTTCGGTATTTTGTTCTATATTTCTTAATTTGTGACCCTCCGTCTCAAAACGGTAGTATGTCGGGGATGATTCAAATCCTAAAAAGTGAATTTGGAGATAGATTGATGAGAAATTGGACCTTAGAAGTTTTTGCAATGCAAGAAATAGTCTTTATACTCCAGCATAACGTACAGAAATTAAACCCAAGTTGGATATTTGTGGCTATGAATTCAATTTCCCTTACCGAGTGGATCCCGACATAATACCGCTTCGATACGGTGGGTCACATTTTTGGAATTTGCTATGTTGATTTTTGTTTATTACTTTCCACAGTATTGAAACTGAAAACCGTATGCATTGTATTGTATTATATTGGATTGGATTAGATTGGACTGGATAATCTAAATCTTATAATACCAGACATTGTTACCGCCTCGAATCCCAGACACGTCAATTCCTGGCAATAATGAGATTTCTCTGAGATTTCTGTGAGACTTCTGTGAGATTTCTGTGAGATTTCTATTCAACGTAGACTCTTTGAGTTGTCTTGTAATTGGTCCCTGTCTGCGGTGATTCCAAATTAAACCATGGAATATGTATGTATTTTTTTCTCTGTAAGTGATGAAGGTCTAATATATATATATATATATATATATATATATATATATATATATATATATATATATATATATATATATATATATATATGGTCATTCACGTTTTTTTTCCGATACAATTGTTTCTATGTCCTCCTTTTCGTCAGTCGACACTTATTCGTAGTATGTTTTTTTTCTTTCGAGAGTCCGATGTTGTTTACTTATACGTAGCGAAAGTAAGGGCGTACCTAAATAAATATATAACGTTGAACTCTAGATAGAAATAGCACACTATGGATAAATGTCGACTGACGAAATGGAGGACATAGAAACAATTGTATCGGAAAAAAACAACAACAAAAAACGTTGGTGACCTTATTTATTTTTATATGCTTTAACCAAAATAATTGAGTACTCTCGTACCTACAAGTACCCACCAACACTCATATATATATATATATATATATAATATATATATATATATATATATATTATTATATATATATATATATATATATATATATATATATGCATAGAATTGTTAAGTTTCTAGAGCACTGTCTGAACTACGGGACATCAATCAATCAATTATATATATAAATATATATATATATATATATATATATATATATATATATATAATTAAAGGGAAATCGAGTTGACAAGTCAAATTATGTTTTGTGAGGATCGAACCAAAGACCCCTGATTTTTCTGACTTGTGATTGCAATTGACATAATACCGTTATGTATGAGACATAAGAGTTTTCCGGCCTTATTAACCCTCTCCTTACCAACTATAGGAAAATCGTCACATTCATTACGATACAACCAACATTGTTCTTATTCATTCAACTTTCTATTTGTAGTACTTCATGAAATTTATATAAAATGAACAGTGTGTTGTAGAGCAGCATGTTTTACTCCAAAAAAATTATGCATGGCATCCATCCATCCATCCAGCCGTCCATCCATCCATTGTATCAATGGAAAATCATTTCATCCATCCATCCGTTTACTTTCTTATGTAATGGGATGGAGTAAACTCTAATGTAAACAATATTTTAAAAAAAACAGCAGTTCTTTCTTCTTATTTCTGCTTCTTTCTGTTCCTGCTCTTGTTGCTATTGTGTTTGAGTGATAAAATATATATTTTTGTGTTACTTGGGTGTGAAGTTTTGGGGAAAATCCTGAAAATGGCTGGTAAGGAGAAGGTAAGGGGATACGTTTTTCATCAAAGTATAGAAGAATAACACCGTACCCAGGAATCTTCTTCTTCTAGGTTCCATGCCTGGTCCAGGCTTCGGATACTGCATGAGTTATCTCTCTCCATTCCTCCCTGTCTCTTCCTTTTTCAAACAGCTCTTGGATTGTTAGGTTGGTGAAGCCCTTCAGTTGGTCTATGAGTGTTTTTCTTTGTCTCCCCCGGGCGCGTTTACCAGGTATTTTTCCACAACTTGCCAGGTATTCATTCTTATCTTTCCTTACTATGTGTCCGAAAAAGGATAGTTGTCGATCCGCTATTAAGGGCATTAGTTTCCTTTGTTGGTATGTTTGTTTTAGCACTTCTTCGTTCGTTTTGTGTGCAGTATACGATATTCTCTGCATCCTTCTCAAGCACCACATTTCAAAAGCTTCAACTCAGGAATAACACGTATTTATAAAATTTTGGGCCAGAAAACTCGCCCTTCTAATCAAATAATATATTAACGATCAATTAAAAGGATCCTCATCTTTGTCTAAAACTTTCAAACAATCTGGCACTTAAGGAGGAAGAATACGCAACGTCCCAGGTTTGAAAGTTGTTTGTGTGTGTGTGTGTGTGTGTTTGTTTTTGTTGTTTTGTTTTTTTTTTTGGTTAAGATGAAGGTAATCTTAATCGATGTCTGAAGGACGAGTTTTCTTGGCAAGATTTGTAGCCTAGTCTAAATACGTGTTTTTGTTGTCCCCCCCCCCCCCCTACCCCCCACCATCACCCCCGAGATAACGTCAGAATACGTCCTTGTGTCTGGACTGTTGCGTCGCATATTGGCCAATCTGGGTAATGGAGCTTATCTCATGACAAGACTGAGGAATAAGGATGGAAAAATACGATATCTATTTTTAACATTTTAAGCTAAAAAAGAAATATACTTCCATTGATATTAAGACTTCGAGTTCACCTGTTTTATTTTTTAAAAACAGTTTTTGACCTGTTTACTGACTTTATAAAACCGACTATCTCTCTCTCTCTCTCTCTCTCTCTCTCTCTCTCTCTCTCTCTCTCTCTCTATCTATGTCTCTCTCTCTCTCTCTCTCTCTCCAATATGAATATATATATATATATATATATATATATACATATCTTTCTATCTATCTATCTATCTATCTATATATCTATCTATCTATCTATCTATCTATTGACGCTATCCATGTATGTATCTATCCATTTATCTACCTTTTCATCTATAAATAAATCTATTGATCTACCGATCTATATATCTATCTATTCATTAATCTATCTATCTTTCTATCTTAACTATCTCTTCATCCCTCTATCTATCTATATTATCATCACATTAAGTCTATACTATGTATCAATCACATCTATCTATCTGATCAACTCATATATACTACATCATACTATTCATCTATCTATCTATCTATTATCTATTTATCTATCTATCTATCTATACTATCTATTATTATATTCATTCATCATATCTATCTATCTATTATCTATCTATTTATCTATTATCTATCTATATATCTATATATCTATCTATTCATCTATCTATCTCTATCTGTCTATCTATTTACTATCATCTATTTACCTATCTATCTATTATCTCTCATCTATCTTCTAATTCATTCTATCTATCTATTATTATATCTATCTATCTATCTACTATGCACTAACATCATCAATCTATCTATATACTATACAATCTATTATCTGTATCTACTATCTACTATCTATCTATCTATCTATCTATCTACATACTACACTATTATCTATCTATCTATCTATCTATCTATCTATCTATCTATCTATCTATCTATCTATCTATCTATCTATCTATCTATGTACCTATACATCAATCTATCTATCTATTTATCTATCTGTCAGTCTATCAATCCCCGTCTATAAATAACACTCACCAAAACAAAAAAAAAAAACAAAAAAAAAACAAACAAACAAAAAAAAAACAAAAAGTCAAGATAGAAAAAAAAAAAAAGAAAAAAGAAAAACCCTCCATCCCAGCTCACATCCGTTGTTTTTTTTAACCCAGTAATAGCCCCATGTGACCTAGGCACTGTTTTCTTTGGGGTGTGGGAAACCCTGCGCTGGGCTGGTCAATTTGTACGCCTCCTCTGGAGACCGCTACAGCTAACCAATCTGTTGTTTTTTTTAATTTATATTTAGCGTCCAAATCGCCTCACTTTTCACTTCACGTTTCACTCGCTTTGGTTTTTATCTGGGCGTTTTGTTAACTCACTCAACCCTAAAATCGACTATATATGTTTTTATTGACTCTATGAATCCTTGATTTGGCTATGAATTATTATTATTATTTTTTTTTCACTTAAAATTGATATTTATATTGTAAAGTGCACAGAGCTTGTGTTTTACACGGAATGAGCGCTATATAAATGTGTATTATTATTATTATTTATATCCGTAGTTTACCCGGGGTTACTTTTACTTTTACCCCATGCCTATAATTTATTACATTTTTCTGAGACAATTTATAGGCGTAGTATCAAAGCTAATGTTTTTATATGTTAATGATAATTGAATAAAACTATCTAGATATGTACATGCTCATTTTTAATACATTTTTTTTCCAATTTTCAAAAGCAGCAAAAATCTCTAGAATTGAGTGAGTTAACAAACCAAACGCTTATTTTTCGTTTTCTATTTTTAAAAAAACAACAACAAAAACTCTCTTATGTTTTAAAATCCTTCTATCTTTCATTTAATTATTTTTTCATTTTTTTAAGGGGGGGGGGGGGTGTTTTTCTATTCACTTTCTTTGCTTATTTTCTGTTTTAGTTATTTAGACTTTTATCTTCTTTTAAAAAAAAAAATCCTATTTGTTGTATTTCTATGTGGTCTAGTGGTATGACACTCGCTATCGGATCGGAAGGTCCTGGGTTCGAGCCTCGAGCTCGGCGCATAGTTGAGTCCTTGGAAATGGCTCTTTACTCACATTCTTTCACCGTACTCAGGTGTAGAATGAGTACCTGGCCTTTAACAGCGTTGTCTTTGTCCGAAAAATTGTAATATCGCCCAACAGGCGTCATGTCCTGTCCTACACGTTTAATGTTTCTGTTGACCAGGGACCCCTTGTAAAGCGCTTTCTCTTTTGACTTGCTGTGACTTCATGAATATTTCATCAGACATAGCGCAATATCCACTAAATGTGCTCAAAGCGCTTTACAAGGGGTCCCTGGTCAACAGCAACATTTATCATTTAGGACGGGACATGACACTGTTAGGCGATGTCACAATTTTTTTTCGGATAGAGAAAACGCTGTTAACGGCCATGTACTCAATTTATACCTGAATACGGTGAAATAATGTGAGTAAAGAGCCTTCTTCAAGGACTCAACTATGCGCCGAGCGAGGCTCGCTCGCTCGAAACCAGGACCTTCCTATCCGAAAGCGAGTGTCATACCACTAGACCACAGAGTAGGCGCACATAATATCGTTACAAAATAACTCTGAAGGTACAATACTCTTCAACAGTCATGACGTCACTTCCTTCCTAATGACGCATGGTAACTTAGTAACACTGGCTCTAAACTATCGGAACAATGGCGGATGCCGTATGAAATATTCCCCCGGCGAGCATAAAAGCGTATCCAGAGGAAAAAAAACACATACATTTGATCATGTTTTGACTTTTACACATTCTGATCACAAGGCATTTGGAAAGTTCTAGCCAGCATGGAAAATAAAACGTAATGATTTTCTTTGTTTAGAACCATGATGGCCGCCGTTGCCGGGCGGCGTGACATCAGACTATTGAATCGTATTTTAAAACAAGGATAAAATGTAGGTAGCCCTTCCTCTTTTGACTCACTGTGACTTCATCAATGTTTCATTAGAGATCTTAAATATTTGATTCGGTAACGGTCGGTCTTCTGTGAATGGGAAAAGACGTGTTAGAGTCAGGGTAAAGAGGTCGACTAGTAGGGGTCCGATGGCTCAGTTGGTAGAGCACTCGCGTCACACTCAAATAGACTGAGATCAATCTATTGGGGAAGTCGAATTTCATTTTTTTTATCTTCTCTCTCTCTCTCTCTCTCTCTCTCTCTCTCTCTCTCTCTCTCTCTCTCTCTCTCTCTCCTGTCTGTCCAATGAGAGCGATCTATACTCAATCTCATGATTTGTTGCTGTCCAACGATTGGATATTTCTTCAGAAATGTAAACACGCTGCTTTGTTTATGAAAGTTGTAAACATACCCATGTGTCAAGCTGAACAAAATGACCAATCGTGATGTTAGATTTTCAAAAATTGTGAACACTTTTCACTTTGAGCACATATTCCAATGTGATCCGAGCACATGGAAATGTAATATAGATAGTATGCAGATGACGTCACTCAGGCCTTTGTTATGGTTTTTGCCATCCGCGTTTGTGAGTTGTTCTCACTAAACTGTTTTAACCAGACTATAAAAGTTCATGGTTACACAGAGTTTGTGTGTTGGTCCGTTATACTTCCGGATGGCAATGTTGTGAACTCCTTGGCCAAGCGCATTCTATCTATAGATAGTTCGAAGATGACGTCACTCGGGTCTTTGTTATTGTTTTTTGCCATCCGCGTTTATGATTAATACTCACTGAACTGTATTAACCGGACTAGTATAAACGTTCACGTTCACACCGTTTTGTGTGTTGGTCCGTTATACTTCCGGATGGCAATGTTATGAGCTTCTTAGCCAAGCGCATACTATCTATAGTTTAGTGAGAATTACTCATAAACATGGATGTCAAAAAAAAAAAAAACAATAACAAAGACCTGAGTGACATCATTCGTTTCTATCTATAGCTCTACCAAAAGAATCATTTATTTCCCAGAGCACTTCCAACAAAAACTGACAATACTCTTCAACAGTCGCAACGTCACTCGTAATGACGCATGGTATTAGCAACTGGCTCTAAACTATCGGAACAATGGCGGACGCCCTTATGAAATATTTCTCCGACGAGAATAAAAGTGTATCCAGATGAGAAAAGCATTATAAATATGATCATGTTTTGATTTTTATACATTCTGATCACAAGACAAGTTCTAGCCAGCATAAAGAATAAAAAGTAACGAATTTCTTTGTTTAGATCCAAGATGGCCGCCGTTGCCGGGCGGCATGACATCAGACTACTGAATCCAATTTGTGACGTAATGTTTTGGTCAATATCAGGCCCTAACTTCACGAAAACGACGCGACGCCCCTGCAACACCAGTCAGTTGACAAAAGTCGACGTATTCGATACTAAGTAACTACTTCGGTAATCGTATCACATTTAATCTCGATACTCGATATCTGTGCAGAAAGCCCAGCCCATTCTTACCCGCGGTTGCTATGGACGGCGTCGTCATGACGACACTCGTTCAACTCCACTCATTTCAACGGGAAGGTCAACAAGTAGGCAGATACTAATATTATACCTTGGGAATTACGTAGAACAACATCAACAACAGCAACAACAAAATCAACAACAACCACAACAACATCATTTTGTGGAACTAAAGTTCCGAAAACGAGTATGGATTCCCCCCCCCCCCCCCCCCCCCCCATCAACATTAAGAACAACAACAACGTGATGGAAGCAACCAAAAAGGTTAAGCAAATAAACTGTGTGTAACAGTTTTCGAATCACCCTAAAGTTCATCAATTTCTCATCATCTAGCCTGAGTCATGATTTATTCAAATGTCGCCTCGTTTTGTAATGAGTTTGGGACGAGGTGAGGGGATGAACGCTGATGGACGGACCTGGTGTGTTTAGACAGTCGCTTAATGTGTTCGTCCTCAGGTGAAATTCTGCTTTGATTTCGTTGTCTCCCAATTTCTAAGATTCTAGATTTTAGTGGGATGGGGGGGGGGCAGCGTGGCTTAGCCGTAAGGTCTTTGCTTCGTACCCAAAAGGTACCGAGTTCGATAACCCGCCTCGTTGTAGTGTGGCCTTGAGTAAGTTACTTAGCCTTAGCTCACTTTGCGGTGCTGCACTGCGGCTGACGCCTGGTTATTCCAGTCTTCCTTTGGAATAGACCCTGAAGACAAAATTTCCCCTTGGGGATGAATAAAGGGAATTTCATTTCTTTTTTTTTTCTTTTTTTTTTTTATAAAATTTATTTAGTCTTTAACGTTTTTATTATTGTGCGGCTATGTGGTCTAGTGGTATGACATTCGCTTTCGGATCGGAAGGTCCTGGGTTCAAGCCTCGCTCGGTGCATAGTTGAGTACTTGGAAATAGATCTTTAACAACATCATCTCACCATACTCACCATAAGTACCTGGCCGTTAACAGCTTTGTCTCTGTTGGGAACAAACATATAAAATCGTCTAACAGGCGACATTTCTCGTTTTTCAATGTTACGTGTTGATGTTGGTCAGGGACCCTTTATAAAGCGCTTTGAGCACGTTTAGTGTATGTATATTGCGCTATATAAAAGATCGAGTTAGAAAAAATATATATTTAAAAATACAATATGTGACCCTCCGTCTCAAAACGGTATTATGTCGGGATGATTCAGACCCCAAAAAGTGAATTTAGAGATAGAATGATGAGAAATTGGAGCTTAGAAGTTTTTGCAAAGCAAGAAATAGTCTTTATACTCCACCAGAACATACATAAATTAAACCCAAGTTGGATATTTGTGGCTATGAATTCAATTTCCCTTACCGAGTGGATCCCGACACAATACCGCTTCGATACCGTGGGTCACAATTTTTAAATGGTTATATGAAAAAGTGTCAGACACTTGTATCCATATATCCACACATTTTTAACTAATAAAAAATACAAAGCGATAAAGAACGACGTGTACATATTTGCAGTTCTGACATCCGAACCTAATTCTGGGCCTAGTATAACATTGTTGTAGTGGACAATATTTTTCGTCAACAACGATGAGCCCATAAGGAACTGAGTTATCAGACCTGCAAATAAGTGCACGTTGCAACTACAAAACTAACTTGAGCATTAATATAGAGCACGTGCTAAAAAAACATTTTACTGGGGACCCTTAACGAACAGCAACACGTAACATGAACAACGAGAGTGAAACGGCAAATAGCAATTGCATGCTACTCTTTGGATAGGACGCTTGTCTACCGCCAAATACTTTCCGCAAGATCTAACAGGCCCAGCTACCTAATCACTGCTGAGTATATAAAGTGAAAAATTGCGATTATCTAAAGGAGAGAGTTTTTTTTTTTTTTTGTTTTTTTTTTATTGTGGAACTAAAGTTCCGAAAACGAGTATGCCCCCCCCCCCCCCCCCCATGATACCGCATAGCCACACTTCTTCCTAAAAAAATTAAATTAAAATTGAGCTTTATATAGCTCAATATCCACTAAATGTGCTCAAAGCGCTTTACAAGGGGTCCCTGGTCATCAACAACATTTAACATGTAGGACGGGACATTACGCCTGTGAGGCGATATTACAATTTTTCGGACAATGACAACGCTGTTTACGGCCAGGTACTCATTTTACACCTGAGTACGGTGAGAGAATGTGAGTAAAGAGTCTTTTCCAAGGACTCAACTATGCGCCGAGCGCGAGGCTCGAACCCAGGACATTCCGATCCGAAAGCGAGTGTCATACCACTAGACCACATACCTAGCCTACATCTTTGATCTGTCATAGTTCCTTCTTCTACCTCCCATCTCCCCCATTTGTCATTGGCACCAATCAAAACCCAAACCCAATATATCCTAGCCCATCCACAACACCACTTCACACGTCCCTGACTTCACCTCAATAACCTTAAAACCTTCATCCACTACACTAACCGAGATGACAATGTAGTTATGTTCACATCGAATTCTGTTTCATATATATGTAACCCAACGTATCGAAGCGGTATAATGTCGGGATCCACTCGGTAAGGGGAAATTTAATTCATAGCCACAAATATCCAACTTGGGTTTAATTTCTGTACGTTCTGGTGGAGTATAAAGACTATTTCTTGCATTGCAAAATCTTCTTAAGTCCAATTTCTTATCAATCTATCTCTAAATTCACTTTTTGGGGTCTTAATCATCCCGACATAATACCGTTTTGAGACGGAGGGTCACACATATAATGGAATCCATTGTCTTAAGGGGGAAATGGGGGGGGGGGAGTAGGGAGAGAGAGAGAGAGAGAGAGAGAGAGAGAGAGAGAGAGAGAGAGAGAGAGAGAGAGAGAGAGAGAGAGAGAGAGAGAGCTGTAGTCAATTTTAGTTTTTTTAAAAAACAACAACAAAAATTCCACTTATGTATTTATTCTAGAATCCAAACAAATATAGAATATTGGACATTTTCAATGTAAACCATATTTTTGATACATTTTTAAAGGAAGCTATCCACGTTTTATTGTATAGAGGTCTATATAGTCAAATGTTTTGGTCTTTGACAAATGCTGTTCTAGACTGTCCATCTATCATGGCGTATACCAATGTTAAATGAGCTTTTTTATATAGCGCAATATCCACTAAATGTGCTCAAAGCGCTTTACAAAGGGTCCCTGGTCAACAGCAGCATTTAACATGTAGGACGAGACATGACGCCTGTTAGGCGATATTACAATTTTTCGGACAAAGACAACGCTGTTAACGGCCAGGTACTCATTTTACACCTGAATACGGTGATATAATGTGAGTAAAGAGTCTTTTCCAAGGACTCAACTATGCGTCGAGCGAGGATCGAACCCAGGACCTTCCGATCCGAAAGCGAGTGTCATATCACGAGACCACATAGCCGCATTAAATGACTACAATCCCAGAATGCAACTGTTGCTGTTTTGAATATCGAAGAAATAAATAGCAATAGTGAAATTAAATGGGATTTTTAATTAAATGAACGATAATGTGACGCGTTTCGGGTTTCCCCTTCGTCAACCAAACAAGTATGAATGAATCACGTATAAAGACGAATAGGTGATGAGAGAATGGCGAATATAAAAAATAATGAATGGAGGGATATCAAAACATTTGACAACTGGACTTACTTACTTACTTACTTACTTACTTACTTACTTACTTACTTACTTACTTACTTACTTACTTACTTACTTACTGATCCGAACCAGCGACCACCTGAGCTCTAGCCCTTTAGTCTTGTGCCATGACGTAGAAGTTAGACGTCTTTTGTAGTTGTTCCATGTGACTATAAAGTGTGTTACTGATGCTTGGATTTGGTGGGAGGAACGTGCATTTGACAACTGGACAACTTATTTGTGTTTTAACCCTCTCCTTACCACCCATAGGAAAATCGTCATATTCGTTACGATTCAGTCAATAATTTTCATAATCTGATTTTATTTTGTTATAGTTACAGCCATAAAAACTCGATCCCGTGTGGCATGGCTCGTTTTTCTGACCAAATATAGAAAATACTCGTTACTATTCTGTTTGAAAAATATATTTTCTGTGTTGGGTTCGTATGAAGTTTTGGGGTAAAATTCTGAAAATAGCTGGTATGGAGAGAGTTAATTGACTCCATCGGGTATTAAATTACTCCTATGAGTTACTTTGCGGTTTTGCTGTATGAACCTCGCCTTCGGACCGGTAGTTCCAGGTTCGAATTCCGATTTAAACTAATATGTCTTTTATCCTCCACTATTTTCTGGAAGGTTCTACTCCCTGATGCTGAACTTTTCTAATCAATTTGATCACCCCCCTGGGGCACCCTATCCGCTACCCACGCCACGCTAACATTTCATTCTTACGGCAACCACCATTGAGTATAGATGATACAAGTTATTTTTCATTATATTTTATTTGTTTTCCACGATTATTTGTGTACTGTTGTGCTGACGAAGGGTTTATAACCGAAACGTCCATTGTCTGCTTTGTTCCCATACGAAGCCTCTCCATTTCCACTCTTTCGTTAGTATTTTACGATCACCGGCTTCAGGCAGCCCCTACCGTTTTCTACTTTTCCGTTTAGGTACTTGGAATAGGGTCTCTACTCACATTTTCTCCTCTCACCTGAACTCAGCTGTAAAGTGAGTACTACTTACCCGTGAACAACGTTGTCTTTGTCTGTAGAGAAAATACAATATCGCCCAACAGGATTCATGTTTCGTCCTAAATGCAAAGTGTTAGTCTTTGCTTTGGACCCCTTGTAAAGCGCCTTGAACACGTTACGTGGATATTGCTGTATCGAGTTTATCTC
>NC_088374.1:22704423-22714423 GCF_034508935.2 Berghia stephanieae | reverse complement strand
ATGGCAAAAAAAAAAAAACAATAACAAAGACCTGAGTGACGTCATCTTCGAACTATCTATAGTCTGGTTACTACAGTTTAGTGAGAATTACTTATAAACATACTTACTTACTTAGGCCGCCCCTTGGGGCGCCCAACATGAGCCACAAGTCTTCGCCATTCTGTCCTGTCCTCCATAAGCGCACGCAGCTCCCGGGTATTGTCCATTCCTGTGTCATCGAGCAGACAGTCAATGTAAGTTTGTTTTTTTTTTCTGCCTGCCTCTGCTTCTGCTTCTGCTTCATAAATATGGGTGGCAAAAAGCAATAACAAAGACCAGAGTGACGTCGACTTCATACTATCTATCCATAGTTGGTAGGGAGAGAGTTAAAGGAGACACTATTGACTCGTGGTACCGTTATAATGAGGTTGGTGAGGACACGGGACCTCTAATGTGTTTTATGATAGGCAATGTCGTTAGGATAAAGACGAGAGGCTGGTGGGTAGAAGGAGTAGAAGAGGGGGGGGGGGGGGGTTGAGGACAGGGGTGTGGGAGCTTTAGAGGTGTTCTATTTAATATACAGTTTATTTAGTATAGTCAATGACTAAGATGGAGTGAATGATATTTATAGAGGTATCAGTAGATTCTGTTAAGATGACATGCATAACATACACACATAGACGGATGGATAGATAGATAGATAGATAGATAAATAGATAGATAGATAGATAGAAAGATAGATAGATAGATAGATAGATAGATAGATAGATAGATAGATAGATAGATAGATATATAGATAGATAGATAGATAGATAGAGAGCTTGGGAAAGAGAGACGGACAGATAGATAGATAGGTAGAGAGAGAGAGAGAGAGAGAGAGAGAGAGAGAGAGAGAGAGAGAGAGAGAGAGAGAGAGAGAGAGAGAGAAGACGGCGTCATATTAAATTTATATAGTGTAAATTAGGACACCACCCCTCCCCCCCCCCCCCCCCCCCTCCCCCCCCCCCACCCCACCCTTCCCCCTATATGGCTTATCACATGACTACTATCCGTTCACTGGTTTAATGACATTTTGCGACACTGGAAGCTCTGGGTGAACTCGGAGAGTATAATATTGTGGTCTAGTAGTATGACACTTGCTTTCCGATCGGAAGGTCCTGAGTTCGAGCCTCGCTCGGCGCATAGTTGAGTCCTTGGAAAAGGCTCTTTACTAACATTCTCTCACTGTACTCAGGTGTAAAAGAAGAGAGAGAGAAAGAGGGGGGGGGGGGAGCAGCTGAGAGATAAGACAGCGTCATATTAAATTTATATAGTGTAAATTAGGACAGCACCTACCCCCCCCCCTCCTCCTCCACCCCACCCTTCCCCCTTTATGTCTTATCACATTATGACTACTATCCGTTCCCTGATTTAATGAAATTGCGACACTGGAAGCTCTGAGTGAACTCGGAGAGTATAGATAGTATGCGCTTGGCTAAGAAGCTCACAACATTGCCATCCGGATATATAACGGACCAACACACAAAACTGTGTGTATCCATGAACTTTAATAGTCTGGTTAATACAGTTCAGTGAGCATTACTCATAAACGCGGATGGAAAAAAATAATAACAAAGACCTCAGTGACGTCATCTTCGAACTATCTATAGATAGAACGAAGATGACGTCCCCAAGGCCTTTGTTATTGTTTTTTGTCATCCACCTTTATGAGTACTTCTCACTAAACTGTATGAACTCGACTATAAATGTTCATACACAGTTTTGAGTGTTGGTCCGTTAGACTTCCGGATAGCAATGTTGTGAGCTTCTTATCCAAGCGCTGACTATCTATAGACAGTATGCGCTTTACTGAGAAGCTCATAACATTGCCATCCGGAAGTATAACGGACCAACACTCAAAACTATGTGTAACCATGAACTTTTATAGTCTGGTTAATACAGTTTAGTGAGAATTACTCACAAACGCGGATGGCAAAAAAACAATAACAAAGACCCGTGTGACGTCAGCTTCATACTAACTATTGAATGTATTTCCCTTCTAATGCACTCAATTTCTTTTTTTTTTTTTCTTTAATTTACTTGCCTTATAGATAGAATGCGCTTGGCCAAGGAGTTCACAACATTGCCATCCGGAAGTATAACGGACCAACACACAAACTCTGTGTAACCATGAACTTTTATAGTCTGGTTAATACAGTTTAGTGAGAACAACTCACAAACGCGGATGGCAAAAAACAATAACAAAGGCCTGAGTGACGTCATATCTGCATACTATCTATAGATGGAATGCGTTTGGCTAAGGATTCACAAACATTGCCATCCGGAACTATAACGGACCAAAACAAACTCTGTGTAACCATGAACTTTTATAGTCTGATTAAAACAGTTTAGTGAGAACAACTCACAAACGCGGATGGCAAAAACACTAACAAAGACCTGAGTGACGTCAACTTCATTCTATCTATACTTTTGCGTTGAATCCAATTAACTTTTTAGAAAAAAATTAAATTAAAAAACAAAACAAAACAAATAAATACAAGAACAAATTTAAACCCCAAAAAAGCTCATCCTTAATGACGGGACCGTCTTTTCCCTCCAGGACAAACGATTGACGATTTGACTATAGAGACGACGATGACGACGAGGAAGAGTCAATGTCTTCCCCAGGGATCCAATAAAATACCTTATTTTAGCAACAACTGGAAATTGAGACTTGACTTCGGACTTAAGACGACTTGTCTGTGTCTGTCTGTCTGTCTGTCTGTCTGTCTGTCTGTCTGTATAGCTGCGTGCGTGTTTTAGATTGATTAGCGTTTATAAATAAAAAATGTCGCCCATTGAGTCGATTCGGTGATATCGTGTCGGTGTGAACTTATCATCATTATTATAATCATCATTATAATTATCATCATCATCATCATCATCATCATCATCATCATCATCATCATCACCACCACCACCATCATCATCATCATCATCATCATCATCATCATCATCATCATCATCATCATCATTATAATTATCATCATCATCATCATCATCATTATAATTATCATCACCATCATCATCATCATCATCATCATCACCATCATCATCATCATCATCATCATCATCATTATAATTATCATCATCATTATTATCATCATCATTATAATTATCATCATCATTATTATCATCATCTTTAATATCATCATCATTATTATCATATATTTTAAATATATCATCATCATCATCATCATCATTATTATCATCATCATTATAATTATCATCATCATTATTATCATCATCATTATAATTATCATCATCATTATTATCATCATCATTATAATTATCATCATCATCATCATCATCATCATTATTATCATCATCATTATAATTATCATCATCATTATTATCATCATCATCATCATCATCATCATCATCATCATCTTTATCATCATCATCATCATCATCATCATCATCTTCGTCCTCTCGTGTTCAATGTTCCTTGTTGTTTGTTTTTGTTTGTTGTTTTTTTTTGTTGTTGTTTTGTTTTTGGTGATGCAAGCTTAGGGTTCACAGCGTCAAACGCGTCCTCTTGTAAAATATAATATAGATAGTATGCGCTTGGCTTAGAAGCTCAACATTGCCATCCGGAAGTATAACGGACCAACACACAAAACTGTGTGTATCCAAGAACGTTTATAGTCGGGTAATACAGTTCAGTGAGCATTACTCATAAACGCGGATGGCAAAAAACAATAACAAAGACCTGAGTGACGTCATCTTCGAACTAAATATAGGCTTTGAAATCGTCCCAACTATCTTGGGGCTGCTGTGGTGTAATGTTAGCACGTCTGACCTGTAATCAGGAGGTTAAGTTCGATCCTGTGGGTTATGTGGTCGAGTGGTAGGACACTCGCTTTCGGATCGGAAGGTCCTGGATTCGAGTCGATATTATAATAAATTTGTTACCGACAGAGACACCGCTGTTAAGGACCAGGTACTCATTTTACACCTGAGTAAGCTGCAGAGAGCCTTTAGGATATTAGGAAGGTTGTTGTGATGATGATGATGATGATGATGATGATGATGATGATGATGATGATGATGATGATGATGATGTTGTTGTTGATGCCGTTTTTTTTTGTTTTTTGTTTTGGTTTCTTTTTTTTTTACGATAACTACAATGTAACTGGTGTGCATCTTGTATGAGTGTGTCTATGTCAATATTGTATTGTTATAAATGTGTAACCAAATGACAAATTGCCACTTTTTTGGGGGATAATAAAGATATTTTTTCCAAGGACTCAACTATGCGCCGAGCGAGGCTCGAACCGAGGACCTTACGAATGCAAGTGTCATACCACTGGACCACTTAGCCGAAACAAAAAAAAAAAAAGAAACAAAAGTTTTTTTTTGCCAAATGGTCGCTAATGGTGGCAAAGTTTTCTGGCCAAATTTTGTAAAAAAAGTTATTTGGCCAGTAAACGTGTAGTTTGGTATCCTAGTCTTTGCTTGTCAAGTTCATTACAGCTCGGTGTGACTAACTTTGGTGAAGTGGATGTGATTAGAGCGAAATTGGAGTCGGTGCTGCCAGATGGCCAAATGCGTGTCCAAACGTGGCCAAAATTGGACACATAGAGATTCTTATTATTATCATTATTATTATTATTATTATTATTATTATTATTATTATTATTATTATATTATTATTATTATTATTATATTATTTTATTTATTATTATTATTATTATTATCTATCTCATCATCATCATCATTATTATATTATTATTATTATTATTATTATTATTATTATTATTATTATTATTATTATTATTATTATTATTATTATTATTATTATTATTATTATTATTATTATTATTATTATTATATTATTATTATTATTATTATTTATTATTTTGTTATTATATATCTATTACTTACTTACTACTACTACTATATACTATACTACTATCTACTACTATACTACTTACTTACTACTTACTTACTACTATACTACTCTACTATACTACTACTACTACTACTATACTACTACTACTATACTACTTACTTACTACTCTATTACACTTTACTACTATACTACTAACTACTATACTTACATACTACTACTATACACTACTACTTACTACTACTTTACTATCTACTACTACTACTACTACTCACACTATATTAGTTTAATATTATATATTATTATTATTGTTATTATTATTATTATTATATATTATATTTTATTATTTATCTTATCATTATTATTATTATTATTATTATTATTATTATTATTATTATTATTATTATTATTTATTGTTGTTGTGTTGTTGTTGTTGTTGTTGTTATTATTATGTTGTTGTTATATATTATTATTATTGTTATTATTATTATTTTTATTATTATTATTATTATTATTATTTTTATTATTATTATTATTATTATTTATTTTATTATTATTATTATTACTATAACTATTATCATTTACAAATAATGATTTCTTAGTTCACTCCATTTTCATGTTTACCAAAACAGAAAAGTTTTTCAAGGGGTTTAATGTGTTTATATAATGTTTGGCCAGTTGAGGTTCTCTTTGGCCACTTTTTAGGTCTGAAAATGGCCACAAGGATCATTGGTCATGTGACACCTCTGATTGCCATCCAGTTTTGCACTACTTAACTTTATCCGAGAATATAACACCCCTCAATCACCTCCCTCTTTCTCTATCTCTATCTGTTTGTGTGTGCGTGTGTTTGTGTGTGTGTATGTGTGTGTGTGTATCCGTGGGTTCTCTCTCTCTCTCTCTCTCTCTCTCTCGTTTGCTCTATCTCTCTCCTTCCCTCTCTCTTTATATATCTCTCTCCCCCTCTCTCTCTCTCTCTCTCTCTCTCACTCTCTCTCTTTCTCTTACTTTCTTTCTCTGTACCTTTCTTTCTCTCTCTATTTCTCTCGATTTCTTTCTTTCTCTCTCTTTTTTCTATCTTTCTCCCTCTCTATGTCTTTCTATCTCTGTGTGTGCCTCTCTTCCTCTCTCTCTCTCTCTCTGTCTCTCTCTCTCTCTCTTTCTCTCTCTTGATTTATTTTTTTTTCTCCATTTCTCTCCCTCCCTCTCTTTCTCTCTCTCTCTCTCTCTCTCTCTCTCTCTCTCTCTCCTTCCCGAGATATCTCTCTCCCTCTCTCTCTCTTTCTTGCTCTCTCTCTCTCTCTCTACCTCTCTGTTTCCCTCTCTCTCTTTCTTGCTCTCTCTCTCTCTCTCTCTCTCTCTCTCTGTGTGTGTGTGTGTGTGTGTGTGTGTGTGTCTCCCCCCATTTCTGTCGATTAAATGATAAAAGAGCTATAGAGCGAGATATATAGATATATATAAAGGACGAGAGAAATAGAGAGTTAAAGAGAGAGAGAGAGAGAGAGAGAGAGAGAGAGAGAGAGAGAGAGAGAGAGAGATAGTGAGAGATAGATTAAGAATTTTAAGTCAGAGAATATAGATGAAAACTGAAGTAGGAAGATATAATATTTGGTTATCGTCTTATTGCGAAATTAAATAAATATTGTTTCCATGTGCAAACATATGAGAAATACATACATCCATCCCTCTACCCACCCATTATATCATAATACCGTTTAAATTAGATATCACGAATGAAAAGCCGCCTTTTGTTTACCTATAGATAGTACGCGCTTGGCTAAGAAGCTCATAACATTGCCATCCGAAAGTATAACGGACCAACACACAAAACTGTGTGTATCCATGAACATTTATAGTCGGGTTAATAGGGAATGAGATTAGCGGAAGAGCAGCGTCCCTTGATTGGACGTCACCCATAGTCTGTGACGTCATCGGCGGAAAAGTTATTAGAGAACGTCATGTTGGTTGTGCGCATGCGTCTCTCGTCCTCGCTTCCGGTGAAAGCGGCTTGAGACACTTCAAAACCAAAATGACGTTCTCTCTGTAAGGCGACGTCCAATCAGGGGACGCTACTCTTTCGCTAATCTCATTCCCTATAAAGTTCAGTGAGCATTACTCATAAACGCGGATGGCAAAAAAACAAAAACAAAGATATGAGTGACGTCATCTTCGAACTATCTAGATATGGAGTGTCATCAAACAAGTTATCAAAGAACAGCTTATGGAGTCCCCATGCAGGCTTCATGTCTCTCTCATGAGAGAGTGAGATAGATATATGTGACCCAACGTATCGAAGCGGTATTTTGTCTGGATCCACTCGGTAAGGGAAATTGAATTCATAGCCACAAATATCCAACTTGGGTTTAATTTCTGTACGTTCTGGTGGAGTATAAAGACTATTTCTTGCATTGCATAAACTTCTAAGGTGAAATTTCTCATCAATCTATCTCTAAATTCACTTTTTGGGGTCTGAATCATCCCGACATAATACCGTTTTGAGACGGAGGTCATATATATATATATATATATATATATATATATATATATATATAATAGATAGTAGATAGATAATATAGATAGATAGATAGATAGATAGATAGATAGATAGATAGATAGATAGATAGATAGATAGATAGATAGATATATAGATAGATAAAGAGATATAAAGAGAGAGAGAGAGAGAGAGAGAGAGAGAGAGAGAGAGAGAGTTTGAAAAGGCTCTTTACTAACCCTCTCTCATTCATCGTACTCATGTGTAAAATGAATACCAGGCCGTTGAGAATGTTATTGTCTGTCCGAAAATAAAACAGCTATGTGCGACTATGTGGTCTAGTGGTATGACACTCGCTTTCGGATCGGAAGGTCCTGGGTTCAAGCCTGGTTCGGCGCATAGTTGAGTCCTTGGAGACGGCTCTTTACGTACATTCTCTACCGTACTCATGTGTAAAATGAGTAGCTGGTCGTTAACAGCGTTGTCTCTGTCCGAAAAAAAATTGTAATATCGCCTAACATGCGTTATGTCCCTTTCCTAAATGTGAAATGTTGCTGTTGGCCAGGGACCCCTTGTAAACCGCTTTGAGCACGATAAGTGGATATTGCGCTTTAGAAAAGCTAAAACAAACCCAACAATGTAACATCGCGCCTATCAGGCGTCATGCCTTGTCTCGTACTACACGTTTAGTGTTGCTGTTGGTTTGGGACTCCTTATAAAGCGCTTTGAGACTTCGAGTGGATATCTCTCTCTTCTAGGTCCAGGCTTCGGATACTGCATGAGTTATCTCTCTCCATTCCTCCCTGTCTCTTCCTTTTTCAAACAGCTCTTGGATTGTTAGGTTGGTGAAGCCCTTCAGTTGGTCTATGAGTGTTTTTCTTTGTTCTCCCCGGGCGCGTTTACCAGGTATTTTTCCACAACTTGCCAGGTATTCATTCTTATCTTTCCTTACTATGTGTCCGAAAAAGGATAGTTGTCGATCCACTATTAAGGGCATTAGTTTCCTTTGTTGGTATGTTTGTTTTAGCACTTCTTCGTTCGTTTTGTGTGCAGTATACGATATTCTCTGCATCCTTCTCAAGCACCACATTTCAAAAGCTTCAATGTTCTTTTGTGTTTATATACATTGGATATACGAGTGGATATACATTGTGCTAAAAGAAAAAAAAAATAATTCCCATTTTATTTGGCAAGATGACGATCGGTTTTATACGCTTCAACAGTCGTGACGTCACTTCCCTGGCTCTAAACTATCGGAACAATGACGGACGTGCTTATGAAATATTTCTCCGACGAGCATAAAAGCGTATCCAGAGAAGAAGAAAAAAAAACATTATAAATTTGATCATGTTTTGACTTTTATTCATTCTGATCCCAAGACATATTAAAAGTTCTAGCCAGCATGAAGAATAAAAAGTACCGATTTTTTTTTGTTTTGTTTAGAACCACGATTGCCGCCGTTGCTGGGCGACGTGACATCAGACTATTGAATCCAATTAAACGATAATTGCTTGAGGGATCTAGATTTTTATTACCATCTGAATTTTTAAAATGTATTGTTTTTTTTTTTTTTGTCTTTTATTGTTATTTGGCGTTTTTTTTTTTTGTATTTTT
The DNA here is from genome assembly GCF_034508935.2 of Berghia stephanieae. NCBI lineage: Eukaryota > Metazoa > Mollusca > Gastropoda > Nudibranchia > Aeolidiidae > Berghia > Berghia stephanieae. The sequence continues at coordinate 22,705,448 of NC_088374.1, read as the reverse complement.
TGTTTTTGTTTTTGTTTTTTTTTAATTATTTCATAGCAAGGCAGATTTTAATGGATATTGCTTCATACAAAAACTAAAGATTAGGAATTTTTTTTGTTTGTTTTTGTTTGGTTTTTTTTTTCAATTTCAAAAATATGTCACTCACAGGCTGGTGACGGTATTAGATTGGGGTTAATGAACTCTCAAAAAAAACAACAACAACAACAACAAAAAAAAAAAAAAGGACATGTCAAGGTTACAGTGACCTGACCATTTCAGTTATTGACAGTTTAAGAAAAATATTTTCAATTTCCTCACTATGCATGATGTGGCAATGACCCGATGCCCATTGGAGGCTGGATTTTTCTGGATGTCTGTGGCTTTGTGGTCTTATGGTTGACACTCGCTTTCGAATCGGAAGGTCCGGAAGTATAACGGACCAACACACAAAACTGTGTGTAACCTTGAAGGTTTATAGTCTTGTTAATTCAGTTTAGTGAGAATTACTCATAAACGCGGATGGCAAACAACGATAACAAAGACCTGAGTGACGTCATCTTCGAACTATCTATATTATAGGGAGTGGGTTCGAGCCTCGCTCGGCGCATAGTTGAGTCCTTGGAGAAGGCTCTTTACTCATATGATTCATTCTTTTACCGTACTCAGGTCGTGTAAAATGAGTACCTGAACGTTAACAGCGTTGTCTCTGTCAGAAAAAAAAAATTTGGAATATATCGCCTAAAAGGCGTCAGTCATATCATGGCCCGTCCTCATCATCTAGTCAGCTGATCCTACGTAGGTCGTTCCTTCCCGAACTTTCTTGCGAAACAGATTACGTTTTTCCGCCAGTCTACTTGCTTGAGTTGCTGTCATTCCCAGCCATTCACATATATCTTGTTCCCAGCTTCTTGTTGGTTTACCTCTTCCTCTCTTGCCGTCTACCCTTGTCTGCAGAATGTGCTTTTCTAATGATTCGTGGCGAGTCGTGTGGCCAAAATAGTTTAGTTTCAATTTCTTTACAGTTTGAAGAAGAATTGGTGATTTTA
>NC_088374.1:22699423-22701923 GCF_034508935.2 Berghia stephanieae | reverse complement strand
AGCTCACAATACTGCCATCCGGAAGTTTAACGGACTAACACACAATACTATGTGTAACCGTGAACATTTATAGTTGATTAATATCGTTTAGTGAGAATGACTCCTAAACGTTCATGGCAAAAAGCAATAACAAAGACCCGAGTGACGTCATCTTCATTCTATCTATAGGGAATAAGATTAGCGGAAGAGTAGCTTCACTTGATTGGACGTCACCGGCGGAGAAGTTATTTGTAAACAAACCAACTACAAGCCAAACGCCCCAAATACAAAATTTATTATTCATATTTTTGTACAAAAATACATAACGTTGATTATGATATGTATTTTTGTACAGAAATATGAATAATAAATTTTGTATTTGGAGCGGCTTGGCTTGTAGTTGTTTTGTTTACAAATAACTTCTCCCCCGGTGACGTCAAATTAAGGGACGCAACTCTTCCGCGAATCTCATTCCCTATAGATAGTATGCGCTTGGCTGAGAAGCTCATAACATTGCCATCCGGAAGTTTAACCGACCAACACACAAAACAGTGTGTATCCATGTAGGTTTATTGATAGTATGCAGATGACGTCACTCAGCTATTTGTTATTCTTTTTTGCCATCCGCGTTTATGAGTAATGCTCACTGAACTGTATTAACCCGACTATAAACGTTCATGGATACATACCGTTTTGTGTGTTGGTCCGTTATACTTCCGGATGGCAATGTTATGAGCTTCTTAGCCAAGCGCATACTATCTATAGTCGCGTTAATACAGTTCAGTGAGCATTACTCATAAACGCGGATGGCAAAAAACAATAACAAAGACCTGAGTGACGTCATCTGCATACTATTATATATTCTAAACTAATTCTGTGATCTGATGACACCACAATGCTTCACTTACAACCCACCAGGGGCGTGGCTCTATAGGGAATGAGATTAGCCGAAGAGTAGCGTCCCTTGATTTGACGTCACCCATAGTCTGTGACGTCACCGGCGGAAAAGTTATTAGAGAGAGAACGTCATGTTGGTTGTGCGCATGCGTCTCTCGTCCTCGCTTCCGGTGAAATCGGCTTGAGACACTTCAAAACCAAATTGACGTTCTCTCTGTAAGGTGACGTCCAAGCAAGGGACGCTACTCTTCCGCTAATCTCATTCCCTATTGGTTGATGTGGGGCCTGGCACAGTCTGCAAATTTTTAAAATAGATTACAGCATTTGTGACCCACCGTATCGAAGCGGTATTATGTCGGGATCCACTCGGTAAGGGAAATTGAATTCATAGCCACAAATAACCATCTTGGGTTTAATTTCTGTACGTTATGGTGGAGTATAAAGACTATTTCTTGCTTTGCAAAAACTTCTAAGGTCCAATTTCTCATCAATCTATTTCTAAATTCACTTTTTGGGGTCTGAATCATAAAAAAAATGAGCTTTTATATAGAGCAATATCCACTAAACGTGCTCAAAGCGCTTTACAAAGGGTCCCTGGCCAACAGCGAAACAGAACACTTAGGGCGAGACATGAGGCCTGTTAGGCGATATTACAATTTTTTTGGGACAGATACAACGCTGTTAACGGCCATGTACTCATTTTACACCTGAGTACGGTGAGAGAATGTGAGTAAAGAGCCTTCTCCAAGGACTCAACTATGCGCCGAGCGAGGCTCTAACCCAGGACCTTCCGATCCGAAAGCGAGTGTCATACCACCAGACCACATTCCAACATAATACCGTTTTGAGACGGAGGGTCCCATTTATAAAAAAAAAAAATAAATAAAACTGAGAAATGGGAGCTATATACCATCTCTTACTTATTTCAGTAAGTCTTTTCTTTATATTTTTTTTATTTCTTTTGTATTTACAAATATAGCATGTTTTTTTTTTTTTTTGTTATTTTCTTCTGATTCTGGCACCACCTTATATTGTAAGCACGCCACGCCACTGGAAACTATCAACTTCTTTGATGGTAGTAGTTGTCATCAAAAATGTGACCCACCGTACCGAAGCGGTATTATGTCGGGATCCACTCGGAAAGGGAAATTTAATTCATAGCCACAAATATCCAACTTGGGTTTATTTCCTGTACGTTATGGTGGAGTATAAAGACTATTTCTTTCATTGCAAAAACTTCTAAGGTCCAATTTCTCATCATTCTATCTCTAAATTCACTTTTTGGGGTCTGAATCATCCCGACATAATACCATTTTGAGACGGAGGGTCACAAATATCTTTTTTGAAACCATGATGTTTTGAGATTGTTCTCGAAGCTCAGCTAAATGAGAGAATTTTCAAATGGTCGATCTGTATTTTTAAACGGGTCTTTTAAGCCTTGCCTTGAATTTTGTTTTACAAAATGGAGAGAAGATTGAAATTTTGTCCTTTTGATCCTAGAAGGCTGTTAGGGGTATTGATGAAACGAAATTGACGTCACTCAGCTCTTTGTAATTCTTTTGAGTCAGCCATTTTTATTAGTTCTCACTACATTCTATCAACCAGTTTTATAGATAGAATGAAG
>NC_088374.1:22686054-22689323 GCF_034508935.2 Berghia stephanieae | reverse complement strand
AAACCGCCCAAAATTGGAAAATTTTAAATTTTTTTTCAAAAAAAACCCCCAAAAACCCCCTTTTTAAAATATTAAAGAACTGAAAAAAGGTGAAATAAAAGGGTGCCAACAAAGCTAAAAAAAAAATTACAAGAAAAACAAAAATAAAACACTTTTAAAAATCAGTTCGACCAAAAAAGGGGGTTTCGAAACCCCCGGGACCTTTTTGACCCCCGGGGCCCCATACGTGCTACCATTTTTTGGGATTGTTTTTTTTTTTTTTCTTCTATTTGTTTTTCTTGTTTGCCCCGGGGCCCACCTTTCTTACACCTTGTACAGTTCTGAAATATTTAAAAAACGGTGCCTGCCCCTTTTAAATTTTTAATTAGATTTTTTTCCGTCAAATTTTTATGAAAGCAGAATACAAAAAAATTATAGATCCCTCCCCCCCACCCCCCCCCCCCCCCCCCCCCCCCCCAACACACCAAACACACAAAGCACAACCCTAAAAAACCCTCACCCATTAAAAAACCCTCAGCCCCCAAGACCACCCCCCCCCCCCCCCCCCACAACCCCACACACACAAAACACATACCTAAAAAACCCTCACCCCCCAAAAACCCCCCCCCCCCCCCCAACAACACCAAAGACCCCTTTTTCCAACGAACCCCACCCCCCCAATCCCCCCCCCCCCCCCCACACACAAAAAACCCCCAACCTATCCTACAAAGCCTCACCCCCCAAAATCCCCCCCCCCACACACACACACACAAAGACACATATCCTACGAACCCTCACACCCCAACCCCCCCCCCCCCACACACACACACACAAAGACACCTATCCTACAAAGCCTCACACCCCAATCCCCCCCCCACCCTCCCACCACCCACACACGCCCGAGAAAAGCAAATGTTAGCTCTTTCCTGAATGATATATCCTATAACTTAATATAACATGCATTTCTCGTAATCGCCACACCCCTGACACACACACACAAACACACACACAGAGACACCTATCCAACAACCTCTCACACCCCACCCCCTCCCTCCTCCACCCGTACACGCCACATTATATCCAAGAAAAGCAAATTTAAATGTTAGCTATTCCCTGAATGATATTATCCTATAACTTAATATAACATGCATTTCTCGTAATCGCCCCAACTCAACACACACACAAACACACACAGACACACACACACACACACACACACACGAGACACCTATCCTACAACCCCCCACCCCCCTCCACCCCACCCGCACACGCCACATACCCGAGAAAAGCAAATGTTAGCTCTTTCCTGAATGATATATCCTATAACTTAATATAACATGCATTTCTCGTAATCGCCACACCCCAACACACACAAACAGACACACAAACACACACATACACATACACACACAAACGTTTCACATTAATATCGAACAAGAGATAAATCCCAGCGACATCTTAGAGTGTCATGTCATATTCCCAGGAATTCATTCTTCTAATACATTTTTGCTTCCATCTTGTTTCTCTTGTTCCAGTTTGCCTTTTAACCCCCCCCCCCCCCCCTCTCCCTACAATCCTCACATTTGTCACGACACAATATGTGACCCTCCGTCTCAAAACGGTATTATGTCGGGATGATTCAGACCCCAAAAAGTGAATTTAGAGATAGATTGATGAGAAATTGGGCCTTAGAAGTTGTTGCAATGCAAGAAATAGTCTTTATACTCCACCATAACGTACAGAAATTAAACCCAAGTTGGATATTTGTGGCTATGAATTCAATTTCCCTTACCGAGTGGATCCCGACATAATACCGCTGTGATACGGTGGGTCACATATACATACATTTTTTTCTTATTCTGATTTATTTTGTACATCACAAACTTTGCTGGGTAAGCCTGCCTGTTTTGGGAAAATGAGACCCACCGTATCGAAGCGGTATTATGTCGGGATCCACTCGGTAAGGGAAATTGAATTCTTAGCCACAAATATCCAACTTGGGCTTAATTTCTGTACGTTCTGGTGGAGTATAAAGAATATTTCTTGCTTTGCAGAAACTTCTAAGCTCCAATTTCTCATCATTCTATCTATAAAATCACTTTTTGGGGTCTGAATCATCCCGACATAATACCGTTTTGAGACGGTGGGTCACAAATACTGTAAATCATCGGTAAGGAGAGAGAGTTAAAAATGTGTTTCCTTGAAGCGTCCGTTCCCCTTTTATCACATTTCATTCTTTTTTTCATTTCTATTTCATTTTTTCCCCATTTTTCATTGATACGCATAGATATCTAGATATCTATAAATATTGATGTGTATTTTATTTAAACGCGTTCCTTTATTTACCCGGATGTTCCATCTGGCAACCCCAATCAAATAAATACCCGCCCTACTCCGACATAACGGCTTGTTTCTATGAGATTCGATTTTGTTTACATTTATTTTTCTATCTATTTTGAATCGTTATTATTTTTTTTTTTTTGTTCTTTTTTGATGATTACGTGAGAGAATATGAGTAAAGAGCCTTTTCCAAGGATTCAACTATGCGCCGAGCCAGCGAGGCTCGACTCGGACCCAGGACCTTCCGATGATACCACTAGACCACACATAGCCCCACAAATTATGATCCGCTTAGTGAAAAAAAATAATATTCCAAGCTGAGACTGGACTTCATATATTGACTGTATTGTTATTTAACTCACTCAACCCTAACACCGACTATATCCGTAGTTTATTCGGGTTACTTTTACCCCATGCCTATTTATTATTACATTTTTCTGAGACAAATTATAGGCGTAGTATCAAAGCTAATGTTTTTAGTTTTTACATGTAAATGATAGTTGAATAAAACTATCTATGTACATGCTCATTTCTAATACATTTTTTCCAGTTTTGAAAAGTAGCAAAAATCTCTAGGATTGAGTGAGTTAAAGATGAATGATTAAAAGATATAACACCAACTACTTGGCCTCAACTCTCTCCTTACCAGCTATTTTTAGAATTTCCTCATAAAATTCACAACCACCCAGCACAAAAATGGAGTTTTCTTACTCAAACAAAAAAAAAAAGAAACAAGTGAGTTCTACAACAACACAATGTTTAGTAATTATAGCTGTGTGCGGCTATGTGGTCTAGTGGTATGACACTTGCTTTCGGATCGGAAGGTCCTGGGTTCGATCGAGCCTCGCGCTCGGCGCATTGTTGAGTCCTTTGAAAAGGCTCTTTATTCACATTCTCTCACCGTACTCAGGTGTAAAATGAGTACCTGGCCGTTAACAGCGTTGTCTTTG
>NC_088374.1:22652556-22657556 GCF_034508935.2 Berghia stephanieae | reverse complement strand
ACAAGTCTTTGCCATTCTGTCCTGTCCTCCATAAGCGTACGCAGCTCCCGGGTGTTGTCCATTCCTGTGTCATCTAGCAGACAGTCAATGTAGGTTTGACCTACATGACCGACAATGACCTACATTGACATGATTATCAGTGCTTTAAAAAATATAACAAAATACCAAACACAGAGCGTTTCGGGCTCAAAACCCTTCTTCAGCCAGCAACAACAAAAACAAAGAAATCATAAAAACATTACATAATAATATACACAAGTGCCAAATAATATTTCTCAATCGACCGTCTTGTTTTTGTTTTGTTTTGTTTTTCAATAATGTGTTAATTTTTATAGATAGTTCGAAGATGACGTCACTCAGGTCTTTGTTATTGTTTTTTGCCATCCGCGTTTATGAGTAATGCGCACTGAACTGTATTAACGCGACTATAAACGTTCATGGATACACACAGTTTTGTGTGTTGGTCCGTTATACTTCCGAATGGCAATGTTGTGAGCTTCTTAGCCAAGCGCATTCTATCTATATCGAGGATACTTTTGTTGTTTTCTGAGGAAGGGTTTTGAGTCTGAAACGATCAAAGCTGCTATACTAATATAATATTATACATTTGTGACCCATCGTCCCAAAACGGTATTATGTCGGAACGAACCAAATTGCTTAATTACTGCCGAATTAAATGTTATACTGGTCAGGAATATAAATCATTGGGAATGGCACCCTAAAAAATGGGATCTCAATAGAACCTACAAACTCAACACAAGTCTGATATTTCTGGCTATAAATTCAATTTTCAACATCTTAACCAAACCCGATTTAACACCTATTTGAGACGAAGTGTCACATTCCTTATTTGTTACTGTACAAGAAATGCCTATAATATGTGACCCTCCGTCTCAAAACGGTATTATGTCGGGATGATTCACACCCCAAAAAGTTAATTTAGAGATAGCGTGATGAGAAATTGGACCTTAGAAGTTTCCGCATTGCAAGAAATAGTCTTTATACTCCACCAGAACGTACAGAAATTAAACCCAAGTTGGATATTTGTGGCTATGAATTCAAGTTCCCTTACCGAGTGGATCCCGACATAATACCGCTTCGATACGGTGGGTCATATATGATACCACGTATGGAAACAGTCATTAGACTGCAACGGACGCTGGCAATGATATTTCTAGCCATTGGCCTCCAGAACATTCCCAATGGGATTCGTCCAATTTCTGACCCCTAGTCCCATAATTTGGAACTTCCTCGTAAATTCTGTGTAAATTAAATGAATTAAGACTGACCTTGAAAACAGACCTTGAACTTACGACTAAGATGTACGTCACTATAGCAAAGAGTGCTTTTCTTATATGTGACCCACCGTATCGAAGCGGTACTATCTTGGGATCCACTCGGTAAGGGAAATTGAATTCATACCCACAAATATCCAACTTGGGTTTAATTTGTCTACGTTATGCTGGAGAATAAAGACTATTTATTGCATTGCAAAAACTTCTAAGGTCCAATTTCTCATCAATCTATCTCTAAATTCACTTTTTGGGGTCTGGATCATCCCGACATAATACCGTTTTGAGACGGAGGGTCACATATTATTTATGCGACCCATTGATTCAAAATGGGCGCCCGATAACTCGATAACTTAGTAATAAAACTGAACTAAAAACTAAAATTCCCTTTATTCATCCCATAGGGGGTAATTTTTCTCAAGGGTCTTTTCCAAGGGAAGCCAGGGATAACCAAGAGGTCAGCCGCAGTGCTGCGCCGCAAATTGAGCTAGGGCGAGGTGACTTGCTCAAGGCCACACAGCGCATCAGCGATTGAGCGAACTTGTTATCTTTTTTGGATACGAAGCTAGGACCCTACCGCTGAGCCACGCTCTAAATGAGTGAGTACCTGGCTGTTAACAGCGTTGTCTCTATCCGAAAAAAATTGTAATATCGCCTATCAGGCGTCATGTCCCGTACTACATGTTAACTGTTAGTGTTGGTCATGGAATCCTTGTAAAGCGCCTTGAGCACGTTTACTGGATATTGCGCTATATAAAATCTCAAAAAAGCTCAATTAAGTTCCATATTTGTTAATAAAACTAGGTAATTCTATTTAGAAATACCGCTTTGACACGGTGGGACGGCTATATTGTCTAGTGGTGTGACACTCGCTTTCGGATGGGAAGATCCTGGGTTCGAGCCTCGCTCGGCGCAAAGTTGAATCCTTGGAAAAGGCTCTTTACTCACAAAGGACAACGGATTGAACGAAGAAGAAGAAGAAGGGGAGATAAAGAGAGAGAGAGAGAGAGAGAGAGAGAGAGAAAGAGGGAGAGCGAGAGAGAGAGAGATAGATAGAGAGACAGAGAGATAGATAGATAGAGTGAGACAGAGAGAGAGAGATAGAGAGACAGAGAGAGATTGATAGATAGAGTTAGAGAGAGAGAGAGGGAGACAGAGAGAAAGCAATGTCAATATAATCAAACCAATAGATAGATATATCGAAAGAGAAATGCACGGTGTTTAAAGAACAGCAATGGGAATGAACGGAAGATAAATCAATGTTTGAAAATACAAATAAAATGGCTAAACAAATAAATCGGGAAATCCCAAATGCTTTATTCGATTCCATCCTGTCTCCTCGAATTCCGGTAGTCGATTTCGTAGGAATTCCTAGGAGAGCCCGAGTCGAGTTATCTCTGACTTGAACGTGAGACTTGGTCTCCCAGGATTTTTCGGAATCGATACCGCTTTGAAATCCCTTTTTTTTTGGTAGTCGGATATGTAAGGTGACGATTGGTTACTGAGGAAACGACAGTCTCGAATCGATGTAAACACGGGATTAATACGTTTCGGGTTTTACCCTCGTCTTTATTACATACCTTTTTTGTAGTTTGGATGTGTATGGTGGCGATGATTACTGAGGAAACGACAATTTCGTATCGATGTAAACACAGGATTAATACGTTTCGAGTTTTTCCTTGTCTTTATCACAAACTTTATTATAGTTTAGATATGTAAGGTAACAGTTGATGTTGTGTGCATCGTATTATATATATACATATATATATATATATATATATATATATATATATATATATATATATATATATATATATATATTGAGAGTTCTATCAGTTGATTGGGTAATAATATATTTAAATATATAACCAATTCTATACATAGAATACCATTGGGAGTTCAATCAGTTAATTGGATGATGATAATAAATTTAAATATGTAACCAAAACCATATTATATGGATCGCTTTTGAGAACTCTGAGTTGATTGGATAACGTATCTTAATACATATGCATAAGCAAATCCATATATGGAGCAGTGTTAAGAGTTCTATATGTTGATTGGATAACGTATCTTAAGCAAATCCATATATGGAGCAGTGTTAAGAGTTCTATATGTTGATCGGATAACGTATCTTAAGCAAATCTATATATATAATAGTGTTGAGAGTTCTATCAATTGATTGGATAACGTATCGTAAGCAAATCTATATATAGAATAATGTTGAGATTTCTATCTGTTGATTGGATGACGTATCTTAAAACAGAAGCAAATCTATATATAGAATAGTGTTGAGATTTCTATCTGTTGATCGGATAACGTATCTTAAAACAGAAGCAAATCTATATATAGAATAGTGTTGAGATTTCTATCTGTTGATTGGATAACGTATCTTAAAACACAAGCAATTCCATATATGGAACAACGTTGAGAGTTCTATCTGTTGATTGGATGATAATAATAATAATAATAATAATATATTTTGTAAAATGTCGAGCGTGGTTCATCAACGCATCTCGCTCATCGTCGTCATAGCAACGTGTTTGTTGATGTCACGGGAGATGATTGCCTTGAGCCTTTGGAAAACAATCGTAAGGGATTTCCGGTTGCACAAGGTAGGTAACCAAGCATGTTGTTGTGGTCGTACATATTTCTAATAAACAAAACCAGTGGGAACAATGAATGCTTATGACGTCATATATTCCTACCTTCCGGGACTTAACTCCTTTTTTCAACAACGATGGTCGCAATAATATCAATTTCCGGTCTCATAGAAAATGTTTTTTTTTAATATGTATAATGAATTTGTGCGGCTATGTGGTCTAGTGTTATGACACTCGCTTTCGGATCCGAAGGTCCTGGGTTCGAGCCTCACTCGGCGCATAGCTGAGTCCTTGGAGAAGGGTAATTTTACTCACAATTTGTTTAGATATCATTTATGATTTGTAAACATTTGGGTGTATTCCTTTTAGCAGGGACCTGTGCTTGTGTCTGGAGGAGACTTTCAGGTGATCTCAAATTATGTACTTTGAGAGAGAGCTCTAGAAATATGACTTGGGTTTGATACGAATATTTTTGTATTCATGGATAGCTCACACGGTAGAGCCACGCTCTCACCTGCCAGGCGGAGTTGTCGTACCAATACGGTCGCAGGTTCAAACCCCACCGCCGCCGCGAAAATTTTTTTATTCTCTATTGTCTTCTGGCACTTTTCTACTCACTTCATATCTTGTTGTACTTTGATTGTGTGCTCTTGGAACCTACATCTGTTTCCTATTTGAATCACTTCCCTCAGGTCTTTGTTATTCTTTTTTGCCATCCATGTTTATGGGCAATTCTCACTAAACTATATTAACTAGACTATTAACGTTCAAGGATACACACAGTTTTGTGTGGTGGTCCGTTATATGTGACCCTCCGTCTCAAAACGGTATTATGTCGGAATGATTTAGACCCCAAAAAGTGAATTTAGAGATAGAATGATGAGAAATTGGACCATATAAGTTTCTGCAATGCAAGAAATAGTCTTTATACTCCACCAGAACGTACAGAAATTAAACCCAAGTTGGATATCTGTGGCTATGAATTCAATTTCCCTTACCGAGTGAATCCCGACATAATACCGCTTCGATAGGGTGGGTCACATATTTCCGGATGGCAATGTTGTGAGCGTCTTAGCTTCAAGCAAACAGCGTCTATATTCAAATT
>NC_088374.1:22640056-22647556 GCF_034508935.2 Berghia stephanieae | reverse complement strand
AACTATAATGCCAATATGATTAATATAACATAATATTCCCATTTCTTGTTTACCTGAAGAAGATCAAATGCCGAAACCTTTGTTTTGTATCTGTAAATAGAGTCATATTTACTCCCTTTATTTGACTGTAGACGAAATGAGACAAGATCAACCACGAATAATGTTGAAATTATTTGTTTTATATATCATGTCATTAGTTTTGGAAAATTCTATTGACAATATGATATAGGGAATGAGATTAGCGGAAGAGTAGCGTCCCTTGATTGGAAGTCACGAGCGGAAAAGTTATTAGAGAGAGAACGTCATGTTGGTTGTGCGGAGGAGGAGGAGGAGGAGGAGTAGGAGGAGGAGGAGGATGGGGAGGAGGAGGAGGAGGAGGAGGAGTGGGAGGAGGAGGAGGAGGAGAAGGAGGAGTAGGAGGAGGAGGAGAAGGAGGAGTAGGAGGAGGAGTAGGAGGAGGAGAAGGAGGAGTAGGATGAGGAGGGGGAGTAGGAGGAGGAGGAGGATGGGGAGTAGGAGGAGGAGGAGGAGGAGGAGGGGGAGGAGGAGTAGGAGGAGGAGGGGGAGGAGGAGGAGGGGGGAGGAGTAGTAGGAGGAGGAGGAGGAGTGGGAGGAGGAGTAGGAGGATAGGGAGTAGGAGGAGGATGGGGAGGAGGAGGAGAACGAGTAGGAGGAGGAGGAGAAGAAGGAGAGATTTTCTCAAAGGAAGAAAGAGGAGATGAAGGTTTAGGGTAAATAAAAAGAGGAAGGGGAAGACGAGAAAAAAAAGGGGTCGTGTGTGTGTGGGGGGGGGGGGGGGGGGTAGAGAATAATGAGAAGAAGACTCTAAACATCCCAGACATCTTAAAAAAACAAGTACATACCCCAGGGGGTAAGAGGAGACAGGCGTGGGGGGGGGGGGGGGGGGGGGGGGGTGAGGAGACGGGCGGGGGGGGGGGGGGTGGAGGATATGAATATCTTGTATTCTGCCGTACTCAGTAAAAGACCCATATTTAAAAATTTGGCCAGAAAACTCGTCCTTCAAATATCGATCGAATTAAATGACGCTCATCTTGGCAACAACAAAAAAAAAACTCTCAAACCCGGGACTTCGGCGAAGTCTTCCTTAGTCCCAGGTTTGAGAGGTTTTTTTGTTGTTGCCAAGATGAGGGTCATTTAAATCGATCGATTTTTGAAGGACGAGTTTTCTGGCCAAATTTTTAAATATGTTTTTTTCTTTTACCCAGAATATTATAGCGAGTATTGTTTAGTCGGGCATCTTTTTAATGTTCCTCTGGAGGTTTTGAATTACGTCTGTCCATTCGTCGATCGCCACCAACACTAAGCAGATAAAGTTATAGTTTTGTTGGGAGCTTATTTTTAATTACATAATATTATATTGTATAGATAGTATGCGTTTCGCTAAGAAGCTTACAATAGGGAATGAGATTAGCGGAAGAGTAGCGTCCCTTGATTGGATGTCACCTTACAGAGAGAACGTCAATTTCTTTTTGAAGTGTCTCAAGCCGCTGTCACCGGAAGTGGGGACGAGAGACGCAGCGCACAACCAACCTGACGTTCTCTATCTAATAACTTTTCCGCCGGTGACGTCACAGACTATGGGTGACGTCCATTCAAGGGACGCTACTCTTCCGCTAATCTCATTCCCTATTACTGTGTGTTGTAACCTTAAACGTTTATAATCTGGTTAATACAGTTTAGTAAGAATTTCTCATAAACACGGATGGCAAAAAAACCCCAATAACAATGGCCGAATGACGTCAACTTCATTCTATCTATTATAAGTAAAATTGGATGTCCCTTTCGTCTCAAGACGCTATCATTGTTCATTGTTATTATGTCGGTGTGACACGGGTACAACATTATTTGGTTTTTGCACCGTCTAGTGAGTTGTCGTTAGTAGAGCTCATGGAAACAAGTTATTTCATTGGTTGAGCGATTTTTCTTTTGTGGCAAAAGACTGGCATTTTGACGTCATTTTTTTGTTTTTGCACCGTCTAGTGAGTTGTCGTTAGTAGAGCTCATGGAAACAAGTTATTTCATTGGTTGAGCGATTTTTCTTTTGTGGCAAAAGACTGGCATTTTGACGTCATTTTTTGGTCAGTATCAGCGTGGCCTTCGTAAAGTTATAGCCTGATTCTGACCAAAAAATGACGTCAAATGCCAGTCATTTGCCACAAAAGAAAACAAATCGTGAGTTGTATTCAATAGTTCAACCAATGAAATAACTTGTTTCCATGAGCTCCACTAACGACAACTCACTAGGCGGTGCAAAAACCAAATAATAACGTCAAACTGCCAGTCCTTTTGGATTTCAGTATCAGGCTATAACATAACGGTGGCTACGGTATCAGGCCATAACTTTACGAAGACCACGATGGTAACCACAAATTATTATATTATAAAAGGAATGACATTGACGTCACTCGTCTCTTTGTTATTGTTTTTTTAGCCCGCCATTTTTATGAGTAGTTTTCACAAAGTTATATCAATCGGACTATAAACGTTTAAGATGACACGACATAATACGCTCAACAGTCGTGACGTCACTTCCCTCGTTATGACACATGGTAACTTAGTAACTGGTTCTAAATTATCGGAACAATGGCGGACGCCCTTATGAAATATTTCTCCAACGAGCATAAAAGCGTATCCAGAGGAGAGAGAAAAACATAAATCTGATCATGTTTTGACTTTTACACATTCTGATCACATGACATATGAAAAGTTCTAGCCAGCATAAAGAATAAAAGGTACCGATGGGCGACGTGACATCAGACTATTGAATCCAATTATGAGTGTCGATACGTTATATCCGGATTGCAGATGAGAGAGAGAGAGAGAGAGAGAGAGAGAGAGAGAGAGAGAAGATAAAGAAATAACAGAGAGAAGAGAAAGAGAGGGTAGAGAGAGAGAGGAGAGAGATAAATAAATAATAGAGAGAAGAGAGAGAGAGATGATAGAGAGAGAGAGAGGAGAGAAAGAAATAATAGAGAGAAGAGAGAAAGAGGGTAGAGAGAGAGGAGAGAGATAAATAAATAATAGAGAGAAGAGAGAGAGAGAGATGATAGAGAGAGAGAGGAGAGAGAGAAATAGATAATAGAGAGAAAGAAAGAGAGAAGGAGAGAGAGAGGATAGAGAGAGAGGGGAGAGAGAAGGAAATAATAGAGAGGAGAGAGAGAGAGAGAGAGAGAGAGAGAGAGAGAGAGAAAGGGAAAGAAATAATAGAGAGAAGAGAGAGAGGGGGAGAGAGGATAGAGAGAGAGGAGAGAGAGAGAAAGAAATAATAGAGAGAAGAGAGAGAGAGAGAGGAGAGAAGAAGAGAGAAGAGAGAAGAGAGATGGAGAGAGAGAGAGGAGAGAGAGAGAGATAGGAAATAAGAGAGAGAGAGAGAGAGGGTAGAGAGAGAGAGAGAGATAAAAATAACTAGAGAGAAGAGAGAGAGAGGGTAGAGAGAGAGAGGAGAGAGATAAATAAATAATAGAGAGAAGAGAGAGAGAGGATAGAGAGAGAGGAGAGAGATAAAAATAATAGAGAGAAGAGAGAAAGAGGGATAGAGAGAGAGAGGAGAGAGAAAATAAATAATAGAGAAGAAGAGAGAAGAGAGAGAGATAGAGAGAGAGGGGAGAGAGAGGAAATAATAGAGAGAAAAGAAGAGAGAGAAGGAGAGAAGAGGATAGAGAGATAAGAGGAGAGAGAGAAGGGGAAATATAGAGAAAAGAGAGAGGAGAGAGAGAGAGAAAAGGGAAAGAAGTATAGAGAGAAGAGAGAGAGGGGAAGAGATAGAGAGAGAGAGAGAGAGAAAGATATAGAAGAAAAGAGAGAGAGAGAGAGAGAGAGAGAGAAAGAAAATAGAGAGAGAGGGAGAGAGAGAGAGAAGAATAATAGAGAGAAAGAGAGAGTAGAGGGGGAGGATAGATAGAAAGAAAGAAGTAAGAGAAAGAGAGGGGGGGAGGGGAGTGTGTAGGAGGGGATTTTTCTTGCATTTTTCTCTCTTTATTTCATACCAAAAAAAAAATACTATTTTTCCTATCTTTTTATATTATTGTGTGCCCGAATTTCTCATAATAATTTCATATATGATATCGATAATCTCACTCCAGTCGACTTCAATCCATTTGATGTTTACTTTCATACCAAGAGACCAATCAATAATCCTGCAGCCCAGGGCCTACCTAGATACCTATTGACAATCTACAGAGAGAAGTTCTTTTTGCTTTTTTTTTTTTTTTTTTTTTGCTTGCAACACATTAAGGTCATATCAGCGCCAGTAAAAAGGAAGAAAATGGGATAGTAAAAAAGTTCTAGAATTACAATTAAAGCATCCAAGAATAAGGCAGACAAAGGGGAATTGGTTCAAGTAGAAAACAGATGTAGATTCCAAGAGCACACTATCTGTGTACTTAGTTTGAGATCACCTAAAAGTCTTAACCAGACACAAGCACAGGTCCCAACTAAGAGGAATACACTCAAATGTTTATAAATCATATAATACATAAACAAAACATAATACAGTGCATAACAGAGAGATGATTTACAAGAAAAAAATATCATCTCCCAAAACTAACTATACATTTGACTGTTTCCCTCCCAGCCAGGGTATCCCACCAGGGCCAGGACAAAACCAAGTAATCTCATTCCAAGACAAAGACAGAAAGCATGTTGGAAAACAGGTATAGGGGATAGAAGACACAATATGTACCTCCCTGCCCACTGTGGGAGGTCAGGAACCCCAACCAGGAGAAAAGTTCAAGCAAGCAAGCGGACAAAAAGGCTCCCGATAGCTCAGTTGGTAGAGTACTAGCTTCACATGTAAAGGGAGTCAAGTTCGATCCCGGGAGAAATCTATTTTGTTTTGTTTTCTGATTCCCGCTGTCTCTACCCAGTAGTGATTGATTGGGTCGCGGGGTCTTTTAGATCTGGTGGAAAGTACTTTGCGACATACTAGAATTCTATCCAATCGCTGTTGCCTGTTTCCCGCTATAGGGAATGAGAATAGCGGAAGAGTAGCGTCCCTTGATTGGACGTCACCCATAGTCTGTGACGTCACCGGCGGAAAAGTTATTAGAGAGATAACGTCATGTTGGTTGTGCGCATGCGTCTCTCGTCCTCGCTTCCGGTGAAATCGGCTTGAGACACTTCAAAACCAAAGTGAGGTTCTCTCTGTAAGGTGACGTCTTATCAAGGGACGCTACTCTTCCGCTAATCTCATTCCCTATACACACCGGGAATAATTCCGCTGGGTGGGGGGTATTTGCTTGTTGTTTTTGTAGGTCGGTTTACTTTAGTGTTTGTTTTGTTTGTTTATATGTTGTTGTTTTTGTTGTGTTTTTGTCTTGTTGTTCTTGTTTTTCTCTTTTTGGATTTTGTTCTTTTATTCTTTGTTATGTTGTTTTTTTTTGGTCTATGTTTCTGTTTATTTATTTATTTATTTTTTGTTGTTGTATTTGTTTGTTTTTGACCTGCTGTTTTTTGTTT
The DNA here is from genome assembly GCF_034508935.2 of Berghia stephanieae. NCBI lineage: Eukaryota > Metazoa > Mollusca > Gastropoda > Nudibranchia > Aeolidiidae > Berghia > Berghia stephanieae. The sequence continues at coordinate 22,642,078 of NC_088374.1, read as the reverse complement.
TTGTTTGTTTATTATTAGAGAGAGAGAGAGAGAGAGAGAGGAGAGAGAGAGAGAGAGAGAGAGAATAAGTAGGAGTGAAATATCTGTTCAATGTTACAGGTATCATTTAACGTTATAACAAGTGTAACTAAATGACAAATTGCCATATTTATGGACAATGAAGATTTATTATTATTATTATTATTATTATTATTATTATTATTATTATTATTATTATTATTATTATTATTATTATTATTATTATTATTATTATTATTATTGTCATTTATAGATCTGTGTAATCAATTTATATGTCTGTTCCATTCTATGCTAGACGTGTCGCCCTATAATCCCTATTGTCCAATTGAAGCCGGCATCAATGGAAGTAATGTCCCACAATGTCCTTGTAGATTACTATAGAAATGGCGAGAAACGTGTCACTTTCATAAGATTGGCGTACGTTAAATGTGATCCACCGTATCGAAGCGGTATTATGTCGGGATCCACTCGGTAAGGGAAATTGAATTCATAGCCACAAACATCCAACTTGGGTTTAATTTCTGTACGTTCTGGTGGAGTATAAAGACTATTTCTTGCATTGCAGAAACTGCTAAGCTCCAATTTCTCATCAATCTATCTCTAAATTCACTTTTTGGGGTCTGAATCATCCCGAAATAATACCGTTTTGAGACGGAGGGTCACAAATAATAAAAATAGAAGAAAAATTCAGCATTTATATAGCGCGATATCCACTAAACGTGCTCAAAGCGCTTTACAAGGGGCCTCAAGCCAACAGCAAGCAATATGTAACATGTAGGACGAGACATGACGGCTGTTAGGCGATATTACAAGTTTTTTTTTCCGACTGTACAACATAGTTAACGGCCAGGTGCTTATTTTATACCTGAGTTCGGTGAGATAATTTGTGTATAGAGCCTTCTCTGAGGACTGAACTATGCGTTGAGCGAGGTTCGAACCCAGGTCCTTCCAATCCGAAAGGGATTGTCATACCACAAGACCACATAGCCGTACTTATTTACAAGCCTGAAAACCCATATAGATAGTTCTTAGTTGACGTCACTCAGGTCTTTGTTATTTTTTTTGCCATCCGCGTTTATGAGTAATGCTCACTAAACTGTATTAGCCTGACTATAAATGTTCATGGATAAACACAGTTTTGTGTGTTGGTCCGTTATCTTCCGGATGGCAATGTTGTGAGCGCATACTATCTATTGATTTGTTCTCATTGTTGTCACGGAAATATTCTCAAACCAACGTATACATATTCACAGGTATGACAACCGAAATTGTTGCAGAATAATAATTGGCTTCAACAGTCAATGATGTCACTTCCCTCGTTATGACGCATAGTAACTTAGTAACTGGCTCTAAACTATCGGAACAATGGCGAGCGCCCTTATAAATATTTCCTCACATGTTTGTTTAAAAAAGAAACAATTAAAAATATACTAATTATTATTGTGTTTCTTTGTCCTGGGGTTCATATAGATAATATGCGCTTGGCTAACAATTTCATAACATTGCCATCCGGAAGTATAACGGACCAACACATGAACCTTTATAGTCAGGTTAATACAGTTCAGTGAGCATTACTCACTCGGATGGCAAAAAAAAAAAAAAAAAACAATAACAAAGACCTGAGTGACGTCACCTTCGAACTATCTATAGATAGTTTTGCTATCCGCGTTTATGAGTAATGCTCACTGAACTGTATTAACCTGACTATAAACGTTCATGGATACACACAGTTTTGTGTGTTGGTCTGTTATACTTCCGGATGGCAATATTATGAGCTTCTTAGCCAAGCGCATACTATCTATAGATTGTTCGGAGATGACGTCACTCAGGCCTTTGTTATTGTTGTTGCCATCCGCGTTTGCGAGTTGTTCTCACTAAACTGTATTAACCAGACTATAAAAGTTCATGATTACACAGAGTTTGTGTGTTGGTCCGTTATACTTCCGGATGGCAATGTTGTGAACTCCTTGGCCAAGCGCATTCTATCTATAGGTCTATTCCCGC
>NC_088374.1:22621947-22639956 GCF_034508935.2 Berghia stephanieae | reverse complement strand
TTTTAAAGTGTCTCAAGCCGCTGTCACGGAAGGGGGGACGGAGACGAGGCACAACCAACCCGGACGTTTCTATCAATAATTTTTCCCGCGGGAACGTCACAGACTATGGGTGACGTCCATTCAAGGGACGCTACTCTTCCGCTAATCTCATTCCCTATTACTGTGTGTTGTAACCTTAACGTTTATAATCGGGTTTAAATTTCAGTTTAGTAAGAATTTCTCATAAACACGGATGGCAAAAAAACCCCAATAACAAGGGCCCGAATGACGTCAACTTCATTCTATCTATTATAAAAAAAAAAATTGGATGTCCCTTTCGTCTCAAGACGCTATCATTGTTCATTGTTATTATGTCGGTGTGACACGGTACAACATTATTTGGTTTTTGAAACCGTCTAGTGAGTTGTCTTTTAGTAGAGCTCAGGGAAAAACAGTTATTTCATTGGTTGGAGCGATTTTTCTTTTGGGGCAAAAGACTGGCATTTTGACGTCATTTTTTGTTTTTGCACCGTCTAGTGAGTTGTCGTTAGTAGAGCTCAATGGAAACAAGTTATTTCATGGTTGAGCGATTTTTCTTTTGTGGCAAAAGACGGGGCATTTTGACGTCATTTTTTGGTCAGTATCAGCGTGGCCTTCGTAAAGTTATAGCCTGATTCTGCCCAAAAAATGACTTTCAAATGCCAGTAAATTGCCACAAAAGAAAACAAATCGTGAGTTGTTTTCAATATTTTCAACCAATGAAATAACTTGTTTCCATGAGCTCCACTAACGACAATCACAAAGGCCGGTGCAAAAACCAAATAATAACGTCAAACTCCCAGTCCTTTTGGATTTCAGTTCAGGCTATAACATAACGGTGGCTACGGTATCAGGCCATAACTTTACGAAGACCACGATGGTAACCACAAATTATTATATTATAAAAGGAATGACATTGACGTCACTCGTCTCTTTGTTATTGTTTTTTTAGCCCGCCATTTTTTATGAGTAGTTTTCACAAAGTTATATCAATCGGACTATAAACGTTTAAGATGACACGACATAATACGCTCAACAGTCGTGACGTTCACTTCCCTCGTTATGACACATGGTAACTTAGTAACTGGTTCTAAATTATCGGAACAATGGCGGACGCCCTTATGAAATATTTCTCCAACGAGCATAAAAGCGTATCCAGAGGAGAGAGAAAAACATAAATCTGATCATGTTTTGACTTTTACACATTCTGATCACATGACATATGAAAAGTTCTAGCCAGCATAAAGAATAAAAGGTACCGATGGGCGACGTTACATCAGACTATTGAATCCAATATGAGTGTCGATACGTTATATCCGGATTGCAGATGAGAGAGGAGAGAGAGAGAGAGAGAGAGAGAGAGAGAGAAGATAAAGAAATAACAGAGAGAAGAGAAAGAGAGGGTAGAAGAGAGAGAGAGAGAGATAAATAAATAATAGAGAGAAGAGAGAGAGAGAGAGATAGAGAGAGAAGGGGAGAGAAAGAAATAATAGAGAGAAGAAGAAAGAGGGTAGAGAGAGAGGAGAGAGATAAATAAATAATAGAGAGAAGAGAGAGAGAGAGAGATTATAGAGAGAGAGAGGAGAGAGAGAAATAAATAATAGAGAGAAAGAAAGAGAGAGAGAGAGAGGATAGGAGAGAGGGGAGAGAGAAAAGAAATAATAGAGAGGAGAGAGAGAGAGAGAGAGAGAGAGAGAGAGAGAGGAGAAAGGGAAAGAAATAATAGAGAGAAGAGAGAGAGAGGGGGAGAGGAGGATAGAGAGAGAGGAGAGAGAGAGAAAGAAATAATAGAGAGAAGAGAGAGAGAGAGAGGAGAGAGAGAGAAAGAAAGAATAGAGAGAGAGAGGAGAGAGAGAGAGAGAGAGAGAGAGGAGAGAGAGAGAGAGAGAGGAGATAGAGAAATAACAGAGAGAAGAGAGAGAGAGGGTAGAGAGAGAGAGGAGAGAGATAAATAAATAATAGAGAGAAGAGAGAGAGAGATGATAGAGAGAGAGAGAGGAGAGAAAGAAATAATAGAGAGAAGAGAGAAAGAGGGTAGAGAGAGGAGGAGAGAGATAAATAATAATAGAGAGAAGAGAGAGAGAGTGATAGAGAGAGAGGAGAGAGAGAAAAAGATAATAGAGAGAAGAAAGAGAGAGGAGAGAGAGAGGATAGAGAGAGAGGGGAGAGAGAAGGAAATAATAGAGAGAAAAGAGAGAGAGAGAGAGAGAGAAAGGGAAAGAAATAATAGAGAGAAGAGAGAGAGGGGGAGAGAGGATAGAGAGAGAGGAGAGAGAGAGAAAGAAATAATAGAGAGAAGAGAGAGAGAGAGAGAGGAGAGAGAGAGAAAGAAAGAATAGAGAGAGAGAGGAGAGAGAGAGAGAAAGAAATAATAGAGAGAAGAGAGAGAGTAGAGAGGGGGGGGGGAGAGAGATAGATAGAAAGAAAGAAGTAAGAGAAAGAGAGGGGGGGAGGGGAGTGTGTAGGAGGGGATTTTTCTTGCATTTTTCTCTCTTTATTTCATACCAAAAAAAAAATACTATTTTTCCTATCTTTTTATATTATTGTGTGCCCGAATTTTCATAATAATTTCATATATGATATCGATAATCTCACTCCAGTCGACTTCAATCCATTTGATGTTTACTTTCATACCAAGAGACCAATCAATAATCCTGCAGCCCAGGGCCTACCTAGATACCTATTGACAATCTACAGAGAGAAGTTCTTTTTGCTTTTTTTTTTTTTTTTTTTTTTGCTTGCAACACATTAAGGTCATATCAGCGCCAGTAAAAAGGAAGAAAATGGGATAGTAAAAAGTTCTAGAATTACAATTAAAGCATCCAAGAATAAGGCAGACAAAGGGGAATTGGTTCAAGTAGAAAACAGATGTAGATTCCAAGAGCACACTATCTGTGTACTTAGTTTGAGATCACCTAAAAGTCTTAACCAGACACAAGCACAGGTCCCAACTAAAGGAATACACTCAAATGTTTATAAATCATATAATACATAAACAAAACATAATACAGTGCATAACAGAGAGATGATTTACAAGAAAAAAATATCATCTCCCAAAACTAACTATACATTTGACTGTTTCCCTCCCAGCCAGGGTATCCCACCAGGGCCAGGACAAAACCAAGTAATCTCATTCCAAGACAAAGACAGAAAGCATGTTGGAAAACAGGTATAGGGGATAGAAGACACAATATGTACCTCCCTGCCCACTGTGGGAGGTCAGGAACCCCAACCAGGAGAAAAGTTCAAGCAAGCAAGCGGACAAAAAGGCTCCCGATAGCTCAGTTGGTAGAGTACTAGCTTCACATGTAAAGGGAGTCAAGTTCGATCCGGGAGAGAAATCTATTTTGTTTTGTTTTCTGATTCCCGCTGTCTCTACCCAGTAGTGATTGATTGGGTCGCGGGGTTTCTTTTAGATCTGGTGGAAAGTACTTTGCGACATACTAGAATTCTATCCATCGCTGTTGCCTGTTTCCGCTATAGGGAATGAGAATAGCGGAAGATTTAGCGTCCCTTGATTGGACGTCACCATAGTCTGTGGACGTCACCGGCGGAAAAGTTATTAGAGAGATAACGTCATGTTGGTTGTGCGCATGCGTCTCTCGTCCTCGCTTCCGGTGAAATCGGCTTGAGACACTTCAAAACCAAAGTGAGGTTCTCTCTGTAAGGTGACGTCTTTATCAAGGGACGCTACTCTTCCGCTAATCTCATTCCCTATACACACCGGGAATAATTCCGCTGGGTGGGGGTATTTGCTTGTTGTTTTTTGTAGGTCGGTTTACTTTAGTGTTTGTTTTGTTTGTTTATATGTTGTTGTTTTGTTGTGTTTTTGTCTTGTTGTTCTTGTTTTTCTCTTTTTGGATTTTGTTCTTTTATTCTTTGTTATGTTGTTTTTTTTTGGTCTATGTTTCTGTTTATTTATTTATTTATTTTTTGTTGTTGTATTTGTTTGTTTTTGACCTGCTGTTTTTTTGTTTTTGTTTGTTTATTATTAGAGAGAGAGAGAGAGAGAGAGAGAGAGAGAGAGAGAGAGAGAGAATAAGTAGGAGTGAAATATCTGTTCAATGTTACAGGTATCATTTAACGTTATAACAAGTGTAACTAAATGACAAATTGCCATATTTATGGACAATGAAGATTTATTATTATTATTATTATTATTATTATTATTATTATTATTATTATTATTATTATTATTTATTATTATTATTATTATTATTATTATTATTATTATTGTCATTTATAGATCTGTGTAATCAATTTATATGTCTGTTCCATTCTATGCTAGACGTGTCGCCCTATAATCCCTATTGTCCAATTGAAGCCGGCATCAATGGAAGTAATGTCCCACAATGTCCTTGTAGATTACTATAGAAATGGCGAGAAACGTGTCACTTTCATAAGATTGGCGTACGTTAAATGTGATCCACCGTATCGAAGCGGTATTATGTCGGGATCCACTCGGTAAGGGAAATTGAATTCATAGCCACAAACATCCAACTTGGGTTTAATTTCTGTACGTTCTGGTGGAGTATAAAGACTATTTCTTGCATTGCAGAAACTGCTAAGCTCCAATTTCTCATCAATCTATCTCTAAATTCACTTTTTGGGGTCTGAATCATCCCGAAATAATACCGTTTTGAGACGGAGGGTCACAAATAATAAAAATAGAAGAAAAATTCAGCATTTATATAGCGCGATATCCACTAAACGTGCTCAAAGCGCTTTACAAGGGCCTCAAGCCAACAGCAAGCAATATGTAACATGTAGGACGAGACATGACGGCTGTTAGGCGATATTACAAGTTTTTTTTTCCGACTGTACAACATAGTTAACGGCCAGGTGCTTATTTTATACCTGAGTTCGGTGAGATAATTTGTGTATAGAGCCTTCTCTGAGGACTGAACTATGCGTTGAGCGAGGTTCGAACCCAGGTCCTTCCAATCCGAAAGGGATTGTCATACCACAAGACCACATAGCCGTACTTATTTACAAGCCTGAAAACCCATATAGATAGTTCTTAGTTGACGTCACTCAGGTCTTTGTTATTTTTTTTTGCCATCCGCGTTTATGAGTAATGCTCACTAAACTGTATTAGCCTGACTATAAATGTTCATGGATAAACACAGTTTTGTGTGTTGGTCCGTTATACTTCCGGATGGCAATGTTGTGAGCGCATACTATCTATTGATTTGTTCTCATTGTTGTCACGGAAATATTCTCAAACCAACGTATACATATTCACAGGTATGACAACCGAAATTGTTGCAGAATAATAATTGGCTTCAACAGTCAATGATGTCACTTCCCTCGTTATGACGCATAGTAACTTAGTAACTGGCTCTAAACTATCGGAACAATGGCGAGCGCCCTTATGAAATATTTCCTCACATGTTTGTTTAAAAAAGAAACAATTAAAAATATACTAATTATTATTGTGTTTCTTTGTCCTGGGGGTTCATATAGATAATATGCGCTTGGCTAACAAGTTCATAACATTGCCATCCGGAAGTATAACGGACCAACACATGAACCTTTATAGTCAGGTTAATACAGTTCAGTGAGCATTACTCACTCGGATGGCAAAAAAAAAAAAAAAAAAAAACAATAACAAAGACCTGAGTGACGTCACCTTCGAACTATCTATAGATAGTTTTGCTATCCGCGTTTATGAGTAATGCTCACTGAACTGTATTAACCTGACTATAAACGTTCATGGATACACACAGTTTTGTGTGTTGGTCTGTTATACTTCCGGATGGCAATATTATGAGCTTCTTAGCCAAGCGCATACTATCTATAGATTGTTCGGAGATGACGTCACTCAGGCCTTTGTTATTGTTGTTGCCATCCGCGTTTGCGAGTTGTTCTCACTAAACTGTATTAACCAGACTATAAAAGTTCATGATTACACAGAGTTTGTGTGTTGGTCCGTTATACTTCCGGATGGCAATGTTGTGAACTCCTTGGCCAAGCGCATTCTATCTATAGGTCTATTCCCGCTGAAGTATTATTTTTCATAACCCCCACCTCTCCCCCCCCCCCCCCCCCCCCCCCCACTTCCCCCACCCACCCCCTTCTCCATCCAGCAATCATTGAGTCGATCCGGTAGAAAGTTCTATCTCAGAGATTAACGTCTTATCACGGGGTGGGGTTCCTGACCTCCCATAGTGGGCAGGGAGGTACATACTGTGTCTTCTATCCCCTTATATTTGTTTTCCAACTTGCTTTCTGTCTTTGTCTTGGAATGCTTGGTTTTGTCCTGGCCCTGGCCGGAGTCCTGACTGGGAGGAAAACAGTCAAATGCATAGTTATTGTTTTGGGAGATGCTTTTTTCCCTTGTAAATCATCTCTCTGTTATGTATTATTATATTTGTCATTTTTAGTGTATAATGTAAGCATTTGAGTGTATTCCTCTCTGTTGGAATTTGTGCTTGTGTCCGGATGAGACTTATTGGTGATCTCAAACTAAGTACATTGGTGGTATGCTCTTGGAATCTACATCTGATCCCTATTTGTTCCCTGTTCCCCTATGTCTTACTTTTTCTTGGATGCTTTAATTGTAATTCTAGAACTTTTTACTATCCCACTTTCTTCCTTTTTACTGGCGCTGATATGACCTAATTTTGTTGCAAGCGCCGTAAAACCCTTAAAAACAAAACAAAAAAAAAAAAAAAACAACGTCTCATCAAAAGGGTAGCAAACAATTATGGCTCATCTTCTCAAACCGTTATTAGATATGTCGGAATGACCCATATGATTAAAAGCCGAATTTAATTTTAAACCGGTCAAAAATATAAATTGTTGGCATTAGCAATATGGTTTCCACTTTCCTCACTAAAACATACAAACTCAACACAAGTCTGATATTTCTGGCTATAAATTCAATTTTCAACATCTGAACCAACCCGACTTAATACCGTTTTGAGGCGAAGGGTCACAATTGTCATTGTCCGTTTCACGCCTAAGAAACCGGGATAAACTCCAATATGTCTCACGCCTGCCTCTGAAGAATTACCTCATTGTCCCAAAACTTATTAGCATGTCGGTTGTAATCAGTCCTTTTAAAGTCACTTTGACTCGACATCCGAGTTATAACATTTTGGGTAGCTGGGTCTTATTAGATCTGGTGGAAAGCACATTGCAAGAGACGAACGTCCTATCCAACTTGTAGCAAGCAAATTATTGCTATTGTCCGTTTCACGCTATAGAAACCGGGATAAATTCGGGCTCCATGTGGTTGTAATCAGTCTTTTTAAAGTCACTTTGACTCGATATTTTTAATTCTGAAAAGTGAGTAGGGCAGGCACTTATGTTGGTAACAACAAGATATGAAGTGAGTAGTAAAGTGCCAGAAGACAATAGAGAATAATTTTTTTTTTTTTTCTGAATTTCTGAATTAAAAATTCACCCCATACACCGGAGCATACTCAATGTCTCAATCGTTTCTATGTTATATGTTTGTGTTGAGAATATTGGCTATTAAGCTTAACTGCTAGTCAAAAATAACTTCGCGATGGTGGGGGGGGGGGGGGGGGGGCGAACGAATCGGCGGTCTCAAAAGTGGGTGAGAGAGGGATCTAGAAATGACTTGGGTTTGAAACGAATATTTTAGTGTTCGTGGATAGCTCACACGGTAGAGCCACGCTCTCACCTGCCAGGCGGAGTTGTCGTACCAATAAAGTCGCAGGTTCAAACCCCACCACCGCCGCGAAAAAAAAATTTATTCTCTATTGTCTTCTGGCACTTTTCTACTCACTTCATATCTTGTTGTTATTTGACTCGATATCCACGTTATAACATCTGGGTCACCCCGATATAGCGAATAGAGGCGATGAAATATTTATGAATAAATTATAAAATATTAAATACATAAATGAATAAATAAAATTTGACAAGAGAAAAACTTTGAATTTGAGATTTGAGGAAAACGAAATAAATCCCATGATGATTTATTAATTTAATTCTAAGAGATAAATTTGAATATTGAAAACTTGTCTCGAATTATAAAACCAAATTAGAGGTGACATTTGTTATATACAACTATACTCATGTCTTATTATATTTATGTCCATTAGCCGTAAAGTAACATCATCATCATCATTGCCTTTTTCACCCTGTGTCAGGTTATACGCCACAGACAAACGGTTTCCATCCTTCTCTATCATCATCATCATCATTGCCTTTTTCACCCTGGGTCAGGTTATAGGCCACAGACAAACAGTTTCCATCCTTCTCTATCATCATCATCATCATTGTCTTTTTCACCCTGGGTCAGGGTATAGGCCACAGACAAACAGTTTCCATCCTTCTCTATCATCATCATCATCATCATTGCCTTTTTCATCCTGTGTCAGTTTATAGGCCACAGACAAACAGTTTCCATCCTTCTCTATTATCATCATCATCATTGCCTTTTTCACCCTGGGTCAGGGTATAGGCCACAGACAAACAGTTTCCATCCTTCTCTATCATCATCATCATCATTGCCTTTTTCACCCTGGGTCAGGTTATAGGCCACAGACAAACAGTTTCCATCCTTCTCTATCCTGAGCTAACTTTTTTATCTCATTCCAGGTCTTGCCACTTCTCTGTATATCAGCTTCTTTAATTCTTCTCCATGTTCCTCGTGGCCTTCCCCTTGATCTTCTGCCCTGAGGGTTCCAGTCCAATACTTTCTTTCTTATAGTGGAGTCGTTCTTTCTAAGCGTGTGTCCAATCCACCTCCGTCGTCTTCTCCCTATTTCCTCTCCCACTGGTTTCTGCTGTAAAGTAACATAACAACACCAAATTTAGATAGCCAAATTCACCTGAACTCAAACTATTTTATATCCTTCTATTTTGGAATAGGGAATGAGATTAGCGGAAGAGTAGCGTCCCTTGATTGGACGTCACCCATAGTCTGTGACGTCACCGGCGGAAAAGTTATTAGAGAGAGAACGTCATGTTGGTTGTCCGGTGACGTCACATACTATGAGTGACGTCCAATGAAGGGACGCTACTATTCCGCTAATCTCATTCCCTATTCCAAAAAAGTGCGACTAAAATCGTTATGTATGACGTGATTGCGTGAAACAAAATCGTCAAAGACAGTTCAACAACCTTCCATAGCCAAGTTTACAGACCATTAAAGGAACACGACTTTTTGGAAAAAAACTAGATAGTCTAAATTTGCTGTGACACTGATTGATCACAAGCGATTTTTGTCCCACTGTTGCTATTGGATTCAATAGTCTGATGTCACGTCGCCCAGCAACGGCGGCCACCGTGGTTCTAAACAAAGAAAATCTGTACTTTTTATTCTTCATGCTGGCTTGAACTTTTCATATTATGTCTTGTGATCAGAATGTGTAAAAGTCAAAACATGATCAGATTTATAATGTTGTTTTTTTTTCTGGATACACTTTTATGCTCGTCGGAGAAATAGTTCATAAGGGCGTCCGCCATTGTTCCGATAGTTTAGAGCCAGTTACTAAGTTACCATGCGTCATTACGAGGGAAGTGACGTTACGACTGTTGAATCCAATTCCGAAATAGAAAGAGAGAAACACTATGTTTCTTAAGTTCATGTTGATATATAGATTGAACGAAGATGACGTCACTCAGGTCTTTGTTGTTGCTTTTTTTCCTACCATGTTTATGAGTAATTCTCACTGAACTTATATTAACCAGACTATGAACGTTCAAGGCTACACATAGTTTTGTGTGTTGGTCCCTTATATTTCCGGATGGCAATGTTGTGAGCTTCTTATCCAAGCGCATACTATACATTCGTATAGATAGAACGAAGATGACGTCACTCAAGCCTTTGTTATTGTATTTTGCCATCCGCGTTTGTGAGTGATTCTCACTAAACTGTATTACCCCGACTAGAAAAGTTCATGATTACACATAGTTTTGTGTGTTGGTCCGTTATACTTCCGGATGGCAATGTTTGAGCTTCTTAGCCAAGCGCATACTATCTATAAGTAGTAAAGTTTCTCGTCAATGTTCGTTTACGTATACAAAACCAACATTTTCTCAAGTTATCTGATTTCATTTTGTTATAGTTATAGCCATAAAAACTCGACACTGTGCTGCAGAGTTCATTTTTTCTGAACAAAATATAGAATAATATATTCGTTACTATTCTGTTTGAAAAATATAGTTTTGTGTTGGGTAAATGTCAAGTTTCGAGTAAAATTCTGAAAGTAACTGGTAACGAGAGAGTTAAAAAAAAAAAAACAAAAAAAAAGAACAGAACATAATCTTCGTGAGCAAGCATGGTTGAGTCCATGGAAAAGGCTCTTTGCTCACATTCTCTCACCGTACTCAGGTGTAAAATGAGTACCTGGCCGTTAACAGCGTTGCCTTTGTCCGAAAAATTGTAATATCGCCTAACAGGCGGCATGTCCCATCCTAAATATGTTAATTGTTGCTGTTGGCCAGGTACCCCTTGTAAAGCGCTTTGAGCACGCTAAGTGGATATTGCGCTATATAAAAGCTCATTTATTTTAAAACGACGTGTACACATAATATGCAGGTCTGATATTCGAGCGCAATTATGGGGCCTATCTAGATTAACATTGTTGTACTGGACAATATGTTGCGTCGTTTCTTTTTTTTTTTTTTTTTTTTTCTTTTTTTTTCTTTTAGTTTGGAAATTTCCATAACAAAAAATGAGCCCATATTGAATTGGGTTATCAGACCTGCAAATAAGTGCACGTCTGTTAAATATCTATAAATTCACGAGCTGTTGCTGTTTTGTTTTTTTTTCTTTATATATATATATATATATATATATATATATATATATATATATATATATATATATATATATATTTAAATCTAAATGCGTTGGGTTTTTTTAATTGGATTTCAATTGTTGTTTTTGGTTTGTTTAGAGGTCTATATTATATATATATATATATATATATATATATATATATATATATATATATATATATATATATATATATATATATATATATATATATATATATATATATATATATATATATATATATATATATATATATATATATATCAAGGAATTTACCCAATGGAAACCGTACGGTGCTCTGATTGGCTAACCAACCAGCGGCCTCGATGAGAAAAATATCGGCCATTTTGCTGTTGGCTGGGAATCGCGTTACTATAGTAAACAAGCGCTGATCGGCCGTTCATGAAAACCAGTTGCTGCTCGCTCGTTTAACTCAAAATTATTCAAAACGATCTCTCTAAAATGATATAAATGTGACTTCTTAATGTTTTCTTCACGGTCAAAACCACACAACATTCTATTAATGATTACGTCCGGCAAAAAGGAATATTGATAGGTCGACCGAGAGGTGAACTCATCAAACGACAAACATCAATGCGAAGGGTAGAGAGAGAGTCAAACTATTGTTTGTTTTGCCCTGTTCTATATAGAGAAAAGATAAATAGTATAGCCTCATGTGTGAGTGGTTGTGTGTCATAGTCATGTTTTTTAATTGTTTCTGTTGTCTATGTGTGTAGTGATGACGATCACATTCACTCCATCAGCGCGACGAAACTGCCCCCCCCCCCTTTTTTTTTTTTCCACATACACGTAATTCACATGAGTAGAGTTGGACTCGATAGTTCAGTGGTTTAGCATTACAGTTAGAATTATCGTTTACCGGCATTAAAAGCTATTTTAGAGGGGAAATTCCACATTTTACTGCTGCTGCTGCTGCTGCTACTACTACTACTACTACTACTACTACTACTACTACTACTACTACTACTACTACTACTACTACTACTACTACTACTAAAGTTATTGAGAGAAAAATCTTTATTTAGAATCCTTGAGCACAGGCGAGCCGCTGTGTGTGTGTGTGTGTGTGTGTGTGTGTGTGTGTGTGTGTGTGTGACGTGGCTGTAGTCTAATTTTATCAGAATTAGGAGGCCAAGGAGTTATCTCTTTGGATATTAAGTAGGATTATATATTTTTTCCGTATTAATATTAGTGTAGTGGAAATTACAATGAGATCGTATTAAAAACAAAAGACTAAGAATAACATCAGATCGAGATGATTCTGATAGCAAAAAAGTAGGCTATATATGTGACATATTTAAATTCAGTCACCAAGCATGATAAAAACAAACAAAAAATCAACACAAATAATTTTAACCCTCTCCAGGCAAAAATTTGACGGTAGCATTTAAATATTTTTTAGTCGACTAAAACATAGTTTACTTTACTAAGAACATGCACATTTTTATGTTGATAGGGTTGACTGGTTGAAGATATTGTAATCCTGGATTAGGTCAAAAGAACAAAAGCAGAAGTAAAATAATCAATTTAAAAAACAAAAACAAAAAAAAAACTGTCAACTTGGAACAAAACAGCACCAATGTCTAACTCTGGGACTAACCTTTAGATAACATGTTGTTGGTGATGTTTCCTGGTCAAGTCTTTACAGATGTTTAAAGAGTATTGTCTTAGTATGCTTTTGACGAACTGAGCATGTGTTGTTGAATATGTGTCTGTCTGTAAATAGTTTGCCGTGGTGATACAACATTGTTCTACAAAATATGGAACAAGCTTCTTTAATAATCTGTGTTACATGATTGTCCTCACTTTCAAAATGACTTTCCATGGCATGCTTATCTAAATCTGTAAAAATTGATGGCCCTAATCTTTCTGTTACTTTTATTATCACTTTACTTATTGTTGTGCTATTGACTGCTCTCAAAGGTCCCTCCTTGTGTGTAGTTAGAATTTCTCTCAAACAAAGGTCAGCTGCTGTAATAACTTTATAAAAATCTTCAGATGGATATAATAATCCCCCCCCCCCCCTGTCTTTTCTTTCGGTAAAACTAGATGATGATGGTTTGCTTGAATCAGGATTGTCTAATGAGGCTAAAAATTCTGAACAAACAGAACATTTGATTTTGTCTCGTAATTTCCTTGCGATAAATCCAGACATATAATACAAAACATCTGAATGGTACTCTGAGGGCTGGCAAAGGGTTTCGTAAAGATCATAGTTTTTCTGTCCAATTCAGGTTGAAAAGAGTTTGTCGAATTGTCAACAGTAAAAGATGAATTTTCTTGGAAAAGCTTATTTTCGGGGGCAGGTAAGCAATTAGCATTTTTGGAACTCAGCACACCATTCTTCATCAAAAGAGACCTGAGGGCATATTTAAATTGAAGGACATTCGGGTTATTATTCCAGCCACCTCTTCTTCGTATCCTTGAAAACAATGTCTCCAAATGATCTTGAGAGAGTCTGTAAGTAAGTATGTATTTGTAGTTATTGGCCAAAAGTCGCCGAGATATCAATTCTATGTGTTGCCAAAAATCCAATAAATCCAGTTTTCCTCTTTGATTGTAGTATTGGCTTGTTAGTATTGTCACATAAAGATGATATATAATTTCTGGCAAAATGAATAAACTCTAATTTTTCCTCAAGATTTTCCTTTGTAATAGGGCTTTTAAATCCTTTTGTACAGAAACTACTGCTGTTGCATAAATCAAACAATTTATCAAATATACGAATAAATTTACAAGTCGCTTCACTTCCAGCAAATTCAGGCAACTTCAAGTCATCCCGAAGAAACGTAATGGCAGAAGCAACAGAAGAGCTTAAAGTTTGGGCAGCAAGAGAAACTTTCATTTTATTTTTCACATAATCAATATGTCTTCCTTTTAGCTTGTTGGCAAGGTTTAAATTACTTTCCAGCTGCAGCTTGTGAAGTGCAACAATATAAGACCAATCAATTCTCTCCTCTCCACGGCGCAAACATTTCAGGTCACCCAATGCATTTCTAACATTTTTTAACAAATGACAGGCATCAAAAATAAAGGGAATGGTTTTAGATGAATCCAAGGGGTGAGGAAACTCAGGATCAATGACATCTGAACTTATAGTGCATCCAATAGCAGTTGCAGTCGCTTGGTTAACATAAGCTCCATCACACACAACCCCTTGAACAGAGAAGCCTGCCTCAGACAGCCAAACTATCCCATCATTAATAATCCGTGCTTGCTGGGCTGCACTAATCTTATCAACAAGAAAATAGCCAATAGGGTGCTTAAAATATCGCTTTTGTCCAACGATGAGAAGGTAAGACTTTCTGAAGCTAATGTGTCTGGTGATGCAACTTGAAGATGACCATGGTTCACATAGCCAGCATAGGTCTGGGATGCAGGGTCAAACACAACTTGCTTCCGAATAGACATCGAATCAAACATAAGAAAACATCCTTCATCAAATCATCCTTTTTAAGTTGAGCTTGCAAGGTATTAAAAACATCTGTAATAAATCCTGGGGAGACATTGTGGGATGCAGACCACCTACGAATGGTATCCGCATGAGGCAAATGCAAATACTTTCTCACATAATTATAAGCCTGAGCACTATAGAAGTGCAAGGAAACAGCAAAGGATTTTAATTCATCAGAAAAACGCATATTATTTTTGGACATATGGGCAGCTTTTAATTCATTTTCAATTAAAGTGAGGGTTTCCGCAGCAAAATTTTCTTTTAGGATGTCAACATTTTCTTCTTTCAACAACTTTTTCTTCTTCAAATCTTCCAAAAGGGATGAAATTTTTCCATCTCGACGGGCCAACTTCTTCCTCATGCTACTGAGTTGTTGTTTTTGATGAAGCATCTTTTCTTGGCAAACAAGCAACTTATTTTGGGTCTCTTCTAAGTGGCTTTCAACTGAAGAATAGGCATAATTATGTTCATCAACTTTAGGGGTCTTACTGGGTGTAGCATCTTCAATTGGAGAATTGGGAGCAGCTCGTTTTCGAGGGGATGATCTTGTCTTTTTAATGGCAGGAGACTGTTTATGTTGGGGATAATTTGGAAATACAGATGGGACAGCATTCTCTCTCAATTTTTTTTGGTCTAAGCCGAGATAATAATCTTCTAATAAAAAATGGACACTACAGACCCTATCATTTTTTGTAGGTCTCCACTCTGACCCATCTACATTCTTCCTGCTGATTTTAGTAATCCACTTGGACAACAACTCAGGCTTCTTCCATGGAAAGCTGAAAATCAGTGAGGCATTCTAACTAGGACTATCTTGACAATTGGTGTACTATAGTGAAATACAATCTATCCAGTTGAATTATTTTCTACTGGCAAGGGAAAGACTCCATGGAAAAAAAAAAGCAATTAGACGTCTAGTACTATACTTATATATTTGTCTTTATCTAGGTCTTCCTGTCAATATACTTATATACTTGTTGATATTCATCTCGGTTCATTTATCTCAAGTTTTGACAAATAACCACACTACTCTTACTCGCCTAGAGTGGAGTGCTTATACTTTGGCCTTTGCAGTTAATTGCAATCGCAAGCTGTCCTCCTCAATTCGAAAACGCATTATAGTTATAGGTTATTATAATACATGATTACACACATTCTCTAACTTCATTTTTACCTCAGGGGAATAGTTCAGATCAGTATGTAGATTTATTTATAAAAATACTTGGGAGACCTTCCATTCTTGCTCTAGTACTAGGGGGTTTGGGAGGGGGGAAACTTTAAAAAAAAAAGTTTTCCCCCTCCCAAACCCCTACTAGAACAAGAATACTTGGGATGTAGTAGCGTATGGAAGGTCTCCCAAATACTTATGAGATATAGACTCTATATCTAAATCTATCTAGATCCTAGAACATTATCAGTCTCCGTCGCAGTCGTCA
The DNA here is from genome assembly GCF_034508935.2 of Berghia stephanieae. Taxonomy (NCBI): domain Eukaryota; kingdom Metazoa; phylum Mollusca; class Gastropoda; order Nudibranchia; family Aeolidiidae; genus Berghia; species Berghia stephanieae. The sequence continues at coordinate 22,624,265 of NC_088374.1, read as the reverse complement.
GTAGCCCAAAATACAATTAGAATTGATTTATTTCTCTTACCTGTGAAACGACAATGATGTGCCTTTGACAGCTTTATTGTGGCATAAATATACGCAGCAGTTCTGAACCATTTTATTGTGAATTTTAATATTGTTGTGGTTTTTGTTGTGTCGTTATGATGACATTAGATACCGAATGAATGGTAATGTTTACATTCTCAGCCAACAACAAAATGGCGCTAAATGCTTTCATTGGTGGACACTTTTTAGACTCCGTACGTATTCTCATTCGTTTAATTCTATGATATATATATATATATTATATATATATATATATATATATATATTTATATATATATTATATATATATATATATATATATATCTATATATATATATATATATATATATATATATATATATATATATATATATATATATTTTTTTTTTTTTTTTTTTTTTTTTTTTTTTTCTTTTTTTTTTTTTTTTAATTAGCTGTCGCGACAATGTTATCGAGTCGAGTCGTATTTCTGTATTAAAAGCTTTTGTCTGGCTTTCGTCAAGTAGTCGATAGATGGCATTCAATGATAAGTCAGTATTCCTGTTAATTACAAATAGTATTCAGTCATACTCTCTGGGGAAAAAAAAAAACATATTTGAAAATTTGGCCAGAAATCTCGTCCTTCAAGTATCGATAAATTTAAATGACCTTCACCTTGGCAAAAAAAAACAACTCAAACCTGGGACTAAGGAAGACTTTGCGAAGTCCCAGGTTTTTTTTTATACCAAAATAAGGGTCATTTAAATCGATTGATATTTGAAGGATGAGTTTTCTGGCCAAATTTTAAAATATGGTTGTTTTATTTTCCAGAGTTCGTCCGTATTGTAAATAACTGTGTGTTGGTCCGTTATACTATCGGATGGCAATGTTGTGAGCATTTTAGCCAAGCGCGTACTATCTATAAAAGCTGTCGCGACATTGATGTTGAGTCGTAATACTGTATTAAAAGCTTTTGGTCTGGCTTCATTTGGTCAAAGTGGGTGATAAGAATTGAATGATAAGTTTTACTTTTTGTCAACACTCTTCAACAGTCGTAACGTCACTTCCTTCCTAATGACGCATGGTAACTTAGTAACACTGGCTCTAAACTATCGGAACAATGGCGGACGCCCGTATGAAATATTTCCCCGGCGAGCATAAAAGCGTATTCAGAGGGGGGAAAAAAACATAAATTTGATCATGTTTTGACTTTTACACATTCTGATCACAAGACATATGAAAAGTTCTAGCCAGCATGAAGAATAAAAAGGAATGATTTTCTTTGTTTAGAACCAAGATGGCCGCCAAGTGCATTTATCTAATGACACAGTGGAAATTCATTATGCATGACATGAATATGCATCTCTATTCAAATTTTATCGAACTATAATTTAAACTTTCACTTCCTTCTTCGGAGTCAGGTTCACGTAGACATAACACTGGACAAAAAAGTCTTGTAAAAAAATTTACATTGATGCTGTGCGCTTACCCATAATTCTCACAACACCCGCCAGCCGGATGTAACATAACAACACGCACAATAACAAAAAAAATGTTATGTGTAACCTTGAACCTTGAATTATTGGCTGATTGATAGAATTCAGTAAGAAATAATCATTAAAATGGCTGGCTAAAAACAATAACAAATTACTGAGTGACGTCAATTTCATTCAATTTCTAATGTTTTGGAAGACAACATGAACAATAATGGCCAAACGCTTTGAACGTGTATGTTTGTAATCAGTGTGTGCACGGAGGTGTGTGTGTGTGTGTGTGTGTGTTCGTGTGTGTGTGTGTAATTCGATTTGTGTGTGTGTTGTTGTCAATCTCATTGTGTTAGTTTTTTACTGATGTCCAATTGGTTGAATTGTTTCTTCAACTGCATAGCATGTAATGCTTCAAAGCTTGATAGCTATATTAAATGGAATATTATTATCATTATTATTATTTATTATTATTATTATTATTATTATTATTATTATTATTATATATTATTATTATATTATATTATTATATTATATTATTATTATTATTATTATTATTATTATTATTATTATTATTATTATTATCTATTATTATTATTATTATTATTATTATTATTATTATTATTATTATTATTATTATTATTATTATTATTATTATTATTATTATTATTATTATTATTATTATTATTATTATTATTATTATTATTATTATTATTATTATATATTATTATTTATTATTATTATTATTATTATTATTATTATTATTATTATTATTATTATTATTATTATTATATTATTATTATTATTATTATTATT
>NC_088374.1:22616947-22619447 GCF_034508935.2 Berghia stephanieae | reverse complement strand
TCTTCTTCTTTCTTCTTCTTCTTCTTCTTCTTCTGTCTTCTTCTTCTTCTTCTTCTTCTTCTTCTTCTTCTTCTTCTTCTTCTTCTTCTTCTTCTTCTTCTTCTTCTTCTTCTTCTTCTTCTCTTCTTCTTCTTCTTCTTCTTCTTCTTCTTCTTCTTCTCTTCTTCTTCTTCTTCTTCTTCTTCTTCTTCTTTTCTTTCTTCTTCTTCTTCTTCTTCTTCTTCTTCTTCTTCTTCTTCTTCTTCTTCTTCTTCTCTTCTTCTTCTTCTTCTTCTTTCTTCTTCTTCTTCTTCTTCTTCTTCTTCTTCTTCTTCTTCCTTCTTCTTCTTCTTCTTCTCTTCTTCTTCTTCTTCTTCTCTTCTTCTTCTTCTTCTTCTTCTTCTTCTTTTCTTTCTTTCTTCTTTCTTCTTTTTCTTTCTTTCTTCTTCTCTCTTCTTCTCTTTCTTTTCTTCTTCTTCTTCTTCTTCTCTTTTTCTTTCTTTTCTCTCTTTTCTTCTTTTCTCTTTTCTTCTTTCTTCTTCTTCTTTTCTTCTTTTCTTCCTTTCTTTCTTCTTCTCTTTCTTGTCTTCTTCTTTCTTCTTTCTTCTTTTTTCTTTCTTCTTCTTTTTTCTCTTTCTTTTTTCTTTCTTTCTTTTTTCTTCTTCTTCTTTCTTCTCTTCTTCTCTCTTCTTCTTTCTTTCTTTCTCTCTTTCTTTCCTTCTTCTTCTTCTTCTCTTCTTCTTTTCTTTTCTTTCTTCTCCTTTCTTTCTTCTCTTCTTCTTCTTTCTCTTCTCTTTCTTTCTCTCTTGCTTTTCTTTCTTCTTCTCTTTCTTCTTTCTTCTTCTTCTCTTTCTCTCTTTTCTTCTTCTTCTTCTTCTTTTCTTCTTTCTCTTCTTTCTCTTCTTTTTCTTTCTTCTCTTCTTCCTTTCTTCTTCTCTTCTTCTTTTCTCTTTCTTCTTTCTTTTTCTTTCCTCTTTCTTTCTCTCTCTTCTTCTTTTCTTCTTTTCTTCTTTCTTCTTCTTCTTTTCTTTTCTTTCTTTTTCTCTTTTCTTTCTTTCTTTTTCTTCTTTCTTCTTCTTCTTTTTTTCTTCTTTTTTCTTCTTCTTTTTTCTCTTTTCTTTCTTCTTCTTTTCTTTTTTTCTTCTTCTTTCTTCTTTCTTCTCTTTTTTTCCCCCTTTCTTCTCTTTTTTTTCTTCTTTCTTCTTTCTTTCTCTTTTTCTTTTCCTTTTTTTCTCTTCTTCCTTCTTCTATTCTTCTTCTTCCTTCTTTCTTTCTTCTTCTTCTTCTTTTCTTCTTCTCTTTCTTTCTTCTTTTTCTTTCTTCTTCTTTTTCTTTTTCTTCTTCTCTTCTTTCTTTTCCTTTCTCTTCTTCGTTTCTTCTTCTTCTTTTCTTCTCTTCTTTCTTCTCTTCTTCTTCTTTCTTTCTTCTCTTCTTCTTTCTTCTTCTTTCTTTCTTCTCTCTCTTTCTCTTTCTCTTTCTTCTTCTCTTCTCTTTTTCTTTCTTCTCTCTTTCTTCTTTCTTCTTTTCTTTCTTTCTCTTTCTTTCTTTTCTTCTTCTCTTCTTCTTCTTTCTTCTTCTTTTCTTTTCTTCTTTTCTCTTCTTTCTTCTTTTCTTTCTTCTCTTTCTTTTCTCTTCTTTTCTCTTCTTCTTCTTCTTTTTCTTCTCTTCTTTTCTTCTCTTCTTTTCTTCTTCTCTTTTTCTTCTTCTTTCTTCTTCTTCTTTCTTCTCTCTCTTTCTCTTCTTCTCTCTTTTTTCTTCTTTCTTCTTTCTTTCTTCTTCTCTTCTTCTTCCTCTTTCTCTTCTTTCTTTTCTTCTCTTCTTCTCTCTTTCTTCTTCTTCTTTCTCTTCTTCTTTCTCTTCTTCTTCTTTCTTCTCTTTTTCTTCTCTTCTTCTTCTTCTTCTTCTCTTCTTTTCTTTTCTTTCCTCTTTTTCTTCTTCCTTCTTCTTCTCTTCTTCTTTCTTCTTCTTCTTCTTCTTCTTCTTCTTTCTTTTCTTCTTCTTTTTCTTCTTTCTTTCTTTTTTCTTCTCTTCTTCTTCTTCTTCTCTTTCTTTTCTTCTTTCTTCTTCTCTCTTCTTCTTCTTCTTCTCTTCTTTTCTTTCTTCTTTTCTTTTCTTTTCTTTCTTCTTTTCTTCTTTTCTCTTCTCTTCTTCTTCTTTTTCTTCTCTCTTCTCTTCTTCTCTCTCTTCTTCTTTTTCTTCTCTTTCTCTTTCTTCTTCTTTCTTTCTTCTTCCTTCTTCTTCTTCTTCTTCTTTCTTTTCTTTTCTTTCTTTCTTCTCTCTTCTTTCTTCTCTTTCTCTCTTCTTTTCTTCTTCTTTTTCTTCTTCTCTTTCTTCTTCTTCTTTCTTTCTTCTTTCTTTCTTTTTCTTCTTCTTCTTTTCTTTCTCTCTTCTTTCTTCTCCTTTCTTCTTCTTTCTTTTTCTTCTTCTTCTTCTTCTTTCTCTCTTCTTTCTTTCTTTTTTTTCTTCTTCTTCTTTTCTTTCTTTTTTCTTTCTCTTTCCTCCTTTTCTTTTCTTTCTTTTC
>NC_088374.1:22606515-22616847 GCF_034508935.2 Berghia stephanieae | reverse complement strand
TGATGAGGTGGGAACACTGAAACGAATCGTCTTGGCAAGAATAATGTGAGTGAAAATTTACATTTATATATTAGCTCTAACCACCATTATCGAGCACTTTCGTACCTACAAGTACCCACCAACACTCATAAATATATATATTATATATATATATATATATATAATATATATATATATATATATATATATATATATATATATATCATCATTGCCTTTTTCACCCTGGGTCAGGGTATAGGCCACAGACAAACAGTTTCCATCCTTCTCTATCCTGAGCTAACTTTTTTTTTATCTCATTCCAGGTCTTACCACTTCTCTGTATATCAGCTTCTTTAATTGTTCTCCATGTTCCTCGTGGCCTTCCCTTGATCTTCTGCCCTGAGGGTTCCAGTCCAATACTTTCTTGTTATAGTTGAGTCATTCTTTCTAAGCGTGTGTCCATTCCACCTCCATTGTCTTCTTCCTATTTCCTCTCCCACTGGTTTCTGCTGTGTTCTTTTCCATACTTCTTCAATTTTTATTCTATCCATCCATTTTATTCTAAGTAGCTTACGCATGCACCTGTTTACGAAAATCTGTACCCTCCTTATACATGTCTGTGATGCGTTCCAAGTGTCACATCCATACAGTAGTATATATATATATATATATATATATATATATATTTTATATATATATATATATATATATATATATATATATAGAGAGAGAGAGAGAGAGAGAGAGTGAGATAGAGAAATAGAGACAATGAGATGAAGGGATAACATGTGTGAAAAGAATGTTTTACCAGCTCAGCTGTCGTGGTCCATGATAAACAAACAAACAAATAATTAAACAAACACATTTTAAAACACAAACCCACTGCCCGTTACGTCAGCGTAAAAGCCCGTATTGCGTGTAAAAATATTCAATATGACAATAGGGAATGAGATTAGCGGAAGAGTAGAGTCCCTTGATAGGACGTCACATTACAGAGAGAACGTCAATTTGGTTTTGAAGTGTCTCAAGCCGCTTTCACCGGAAGCGAGGACGAGAGACGCATGCGCACAACCAAAATGACGTTCTCTCTCTAATAACGTTTCCGCCGGTGACGTCACACACTATGGGTGACGTCCAATCAAGGGACGCTACTCTTCCGCTAATCTCATTCCCTATAGAAGATTAACAAGTACATTCTATGCATACTATTGTTCAGCAAAATGAGCTCTACAACACGGTGTCAAGTATTTATGGCTATAATAAACAAATGTTCTTCAAAGTTTATGAGAAACAAGGATAATTAGATGAGAAAGTTGTTTGTTGCATCGTAACGAATGTGACGATTTTCCTGTAGTTGGTATGGAGAGGGTTAAAATGTTGGTTTCATCGTAACGAATGTGGCGATTTGCCTGTAGTTGGTAAGGAGAGGGTTAACTCTCTCTTTACCAGCCATTTTCAGGATTTTCCCAAAAACGTCACACCCAACTAACACGAAAATAGATTTTATATCACTCAAACACAATAGCAGTAAAGTTCTTGCTATACTGAATTTCTTTAGCAAAACATGCTCTACAACACACTGTTAATTTTCTTTCAATTTAGGATGTCAAACATAAATTTGAATAAGAAAAATGTTGGTTGTGTCTTAATGAATGTGACGATTTTCCTATAGTTGGTAAGGAGAGGGTTAATAAATACCGAATTGTAACAAATTGAAAACGAAATGAATATGTTTATGTTGTGTATATCGCACGTGTGAAAGACACACACAGAGAGAGAGAGGAGAGAGAGAGAGAGAGAGGAGAGAGAGAGAGAGAGAGAGAGAGAATTAAGTAGGAGTGAAATATATGTTCAATGTTACAGTTATCATATAACGTTATATCAAGTGTAACTAAATGACAAATTGCCATATTTATGGACAATAAAGATCTATTATTATTATTATTATTATTATTATTATTATTATTATTATTATTATTATTATTATTTATTATTATTATTATTATTATTTTTATTGTTATTATTATTAGTGCGGGGCGGTCCTTGGCAAGCTTAAGGACCACGGTCCTACGGTCCTTGGGAAATGAAGACCGCAAGGACCGGTCGTCCTCGGTCCTTTTCGACATTGAACATTCCTGAGAGACTGTTGGAAATTCGAACCGGTTTGACCTTTTAGAGCGTGGGATCGTTCATTCTTGAACCGTTAAAGACCGCTACACGATGAAAACCGTGGCCTACAGGAGTAAAACACACGGAGTAGTCACACTCATTTCAAATTGTAACCTAATTAGAGAAGAGGGGTTATGCCTTCTTTATTTGCTCACCGTACTTCATTGTTACTTCGATAATTTAATAAAATTTGAAATTTATCCCCATTAACGGAGATAATGGCATCGCCCAAGGCGTTGATCGAGTTGTTCGTGGCGTTGATACACACACGCAACTCCTACCCCCCCCCCCCCCCCCACACACACATTAGAGGGCAGCGAGCATTGAAGAGTAAGAGAGAGACGTGAAGTTATAATAAGAGGGGGTGGATGAGGTGATAAGAGGGGTCGATGGTGACTTTTCGCCAGATCTAACAAACTCAGCTACCCATTCATTGCTGAGTAGACAGGGATTTAGAAAAAAACTCGACTGCACCCGGGATCGATCTCTGGCCCTTTGCGTATAAAGAGAGTGCTCTATCAACTGAGCTATCGGGGTCCCCAAATATTCTATTGGACTTTTTTAAAATTCAGACGTTATAACTGGGTTTTTTTGAAGGAAGAAACTAATGAAACTCATATTATTTGATTAGTAAAAACACCAAACGAAATTTTAATATTATTGTATTATTTTAAATGACAACACTGCGATAGAAAGGAGTGGCGACAAGAGATGGACAAAAGAAAACAAAAAATCGGATTTGCTACTTGCTAGGTTCGACACACATACACACACACACACACACACACACACACACACAAACACACACATCTTTTGTAGTCACATACATTTCAAACAATAACCCATTAGAGAAGAGGGGTCATGCCTTCACCATAGATCATTGTCATTGCGATCATTATGGTGTAGTAAATTTTGAAATTTACCCCGTATAATGGAATCGTCCAAAGCGTGCGCCTCCTGTTCCTCCCATCTCACACACGAAAGGGCGGTTTTGCGGAGTGGAGGTTGGTGGTCGTCTGCCTGTATGGTCGTCTGTGTCGTTTAGTGTATGGCAAAGGGGGGTGGGTGCGATTAATTAAGTGGGATGGGTGGTGATTGGTGGAAGATAGGCAACCGAAGCAACGAATCGCTGGGGAAGTAGTAGGCTATGGCGCGAGACCGTAGGACCGTGGTCCTTGCAAGGACCGCCCCGCACTAGTTGAAAGGTGATAAGAAGTGAGGACCGCCACCGGTCTTCCCCTCTGGGACGGTCTTCGGGTCCAGACCGATCTTCAGCGCGGCACTAATTATTACTATTATTATTATTATTATTATTATTATTATTATTATTATTATTATTATTATTATTATTATTATTATTATTACTAATACCTTTTTCAGAGATGATATGTCACGCATGACTAAACATAACTACCAAAAAGAAAATCGGTAAAATGCAGACAATATTTTTTTTTCTCTAAAAGTGGAGGAGGTTGACGATATCCCCTGGTATTCACGTACAAAGTGATTCAGAATAAAAATGATTTTTCTTTCGCAGTAAAAGAATAATAATATATGACCCTCCGTCTCAAAACGGTATTATGTCGGGATGATTCAGACCCCAAAAAGTGAATTTAGAGATAGAATCATGAGAAATTGGACCTTAGAAGTTTTTGCAATGCAAGAAATAGTCTTTATACTCCACCAGAACGTACAGAAATTAAACCCAAGTTGGATATTTGTGGCTATGAATTCAATTTCCCTTACCGAGTGGATCCCGACATAATACCGCTTCGATACGGTGGATCACATATATTTCTTTTTAACAATAGTTTACTGCCATACTGTAGAAAAACATGTATTTAAAAATTTGGCCAGAAAACTCGACTTTCAAATATCGATCGATTTAAATGACCCTCGACTTGGTAAAAAACTTCAAATCTAGGGTTCCATCGAATACCTCTTGAAGTCCCAGAATCGAGAGATGAGGGTTATTTAAATCGATCGATATTTGTAGGACTTCATTTATGACCCACCGTCTCGAATCGGTATTATGCCGGGATCCACTCGGTAAGGGAAATTGAATTCATAGCCACAAATATCCAACTTGGGTTTAATTTCTGTACATTCCGGTGGAGTATAAAGACTATTTCTTGCATTGCAGAAACTTTTACGCTCCAATTTCTCATCATTCTATCTCTAAATTCACTTTTTGGGGTCTGAATCATTCCGACATAATACCGTTTTGAGACGGAGGGTCATATTTCTGACCAATTTCCTGGTTGAGAACAAAAGCGATTTAGTTCGCAGTAAAAGAAAACCTTTAGTAAATATTCTTTGATCAAATAGATCGAAAATATTGGTATTTGCTCACTGAATACTTGCGTTAATAGCAATATATTGGGGGATTTTAGGGCATAGAAAAGTGCCAGATGAAAAGACAATGAAAAATATTCTGGTGCCAAAAGAGCCAAACTCGGTAATTAATCGATATGACACGACACCCTCCGCCTGGCTGAGAGAGAGAGAGAGAGAGAGAGAGAGAGAGATAGATAGATAGATAGATAGATAGATAGATAGATAGAGAGAGAGAGAGAGAGAGAGAGAGAGAGAGAGAGAGAAAGGTAGAAAGATATACAGAGAGAGGGAGATGGAGAGAAAGGAAGATTGGGAAATAGAAAGATAGATAGATATATATATAGATAGACAGATAGATAGACAGATAAACAGATAAAGATATGTAGATAAATACATAGAGAGAGAGAGAGAGAGAGAGAGAGAGAGAGATAAAGAGAGACAGAGAGAACCACAACCAGAAGAAGAAGAAGAAGAAGAAGAAGAAGAAGAAGAAGAAGAAGAAGAAGAAGAAGAAGAAGAAGAAGAAGAAGAAGAAGAAGAAGAAGAAGAAGAAGAAGAAGAAGATAAGCATGCACAGTCATTATCAATGCTAATTTCTAATTTCAAATCTGACTTTTATGCATTCGGGCAAATAATTTGAATATTGGTGTAAATTAATGAGAAATTAAGTCAAAATGGGCCATAAATCCTATGTATTGCTGCGATGTATTCCAACCCCACTCTGGCCTGAATTATTGATCTAGGTATTTTAAATCAATGGTTGATTCAAATAACATTATTTAGTTGCCCGGGGCTTTAATTTTAAAACACAACGAACGAATTTGAATATAGACGCTGTTTGCTTGAAGCTAAGAAGCTCACAACATTGCCATCCGGATATATAACGGACCAACACACAAAACTATGTGTAAGCTTGAACGTTAATAGTCTGGTTAATATAGTTTAGCGAGAATTGCCCATAAACATGGATGGCCAAAAAGAATAACAAAGAACTGAGGGAATTGATTCAAATAGGAAACAGATGTTAGTTCCAAGAGCAAACTATCAAAGTGCATAATTTGAGATCACCTGAAAGTCTCATCCAGACACAAGCACAGGTCCCTGCTAAAAGGAACACACCCAAATGTTTACAAATCATATATGATATCTAAACAAATTGTGAGTAAAATGACCCTTTTCCAAGGACTCAGCTATGCGCCGAGCGAGGCTCGAACCCAGGACCTTCGGATCCGAAAGCGAGTGTCATAACACTAGACCACATAGCCGCACAAATTCATTATACATATTTTAAAAAAAAAACATTTTCTTTGAGACCGGAAATTGATATTATTGCGACCATCTTTGTTGAAAAAAGGAGTTAAGTCCCGGAAGGTAGGAATATATGACGTCATAAGCATTCATTGTTCCCACTGGTTTTGTTTATTAGAAATATGTACGACCACAACAACATGCTTAGTTACCTACCTTGTGCAACCGGAAATCCCTTACGATTGTTTTCCAAAGGCTCAAGGCAATCATCTCCCGTGACATCAACAAACACGTTGCTATGACGACGATGAGCGAGATGCGTTGATGAACCACGCTCGACATTTTACAAAATATATTATTATTATTATTATTATTATCATCCAATCAACAGATAGAACTCTCAACGTTGTTCCACATATGGAATTGCTTGTGTTTTAAGATACGTTATCCAATCAACAGATAGAAATCTCAACACTATTCTATATATAGATTTGCTTCTGCTTTAAGATACGTTATCCAATCAATTGATAGAACTCTCAACACTATTCTATATATAGATTTGCTTAAGATACGTTATCCAATCAATTGATAGAACTCTCAACACTATTCTATATATAGATTTGCTTAAGATACGTTATCCGATCAATTGATAGAATTCTCAACACTGCTCCATACATGGAATTGCTTAAGATACGTTATCCAATCAACATATAGAACTCTTAACACTGCTCCATATATGGATTTGCTTATGCATATGTATTAAGATACGTTATCCAATCAACTCAGAGTTCTCAAAAGTGATCCATATAATATGGTTTTGGTTACATATTCAAATTTATTATCATCATCCAATTAACTGATTGAACTCCCAATGGTATTCTATGTATAGAATTGGTTATATATTTAAATATATTATTACCCAATCAACTGATAGAACTCTCAATATATATATATATATATATATATATATATAATATAATACGATGCACACAACATCAATTGTTACCTTACATATCTAAACTATAATAAAGTTTGTGATAAAGACGAGGGTAAAATCCGAAACGTATTAATCCAGTGTTTACATCGATACGAGACTGTCGTTTCATCAGTAACCAATCGTCACCTTACACATCCAAACTATGAACAAATTTCTGATCAAGACAAGGAAAAACCCGAAACGTATTAATCCAGTGCTTACATCGATTCGAGACTGTCGTTTCCTCAGTAACCAATCGTCACCTTACATATCCGACTACAAAAAAAAGGGATTTCAAAGCGGTATCGATTCCCAAAAATCCTGGGAGACCAAGTCTCACGTTCAAGTCAGAGATAACTCGACTCGGGCTCTCCTAGGAATTCCTACGAAATCGACTACCGGAATTCGAGGAGACAGGATGGAATCGAATAAAGCATTTGGGATTTCCCGATTTTATTTGTTTAGCAATTTTATTTGTATTTTCAAACATTGATTTATCTTCCGTTCTTTCCCATTGCTGTTCTTTAAACACCGTGCATTTCTCTTTCGATATATCTATCTATTGGTTTGATTATATTGACATTGCTTTCTCTCTCTCTCTCTCTCTCTCTCTATCTCTCTATATCTCTCTCTATATCTCTCTGTCTCTCTCTATCTCTCTCTGTCTCTCTCTCTATCTATCTATCTCTCTCTATATCTCTCTCTGTCTCTCTCTCTATCTCTGTCTCTCTCTATATATATCTCTCTCTGTCCCTCTCTCTATCTCTCTCTCTCTCTCTATCTATCTATCTATCTATCTATCTATCTATCTATCTATCTATCTATCGATCTATCTATGCTGTTCTTTAAACACCGTGCATTTCTCTTTCGATATATCTATTGGTTTGATTATGTTGACATTGCTCTCTCTCTCTCTCCCTCTCTCTCTATCTCTCTCTATCTCTCTCCCTCCCTCTCTCTCTATCTATCTCTCTCTCCCTCTCTCTCTATCTATCTCTCTGTCTCTCTATCTATCTATCTATCTATCTATCTATCTCGCTCTCTCTCTCTGTCTATCTCTCTCTTTCTCTCTCTCTCCCTCTCTCTCTCTCTCTATCTCCCCTCTTCTTCCTCTTCTTCTTCTTCTTCTTCTTCTTCTTATTCTTCTTCTTCTTCTTCTTCTTCTTCTCCGTTCAATCCGTTGTCCTTTGTGAGTAAAGAGCCTTTTCCAAGGATTCAACTTTGCGCCGAGCGAGGCTCGAACCCAGGATCTTCCCATCCGAAGCGAGTGTCATACCACTAGACCATATAGCCGTCCCACCGTGTCAAAGCGGTATTTCTAAACAGGATTACCTAGTTTTATTAACAAATATGGAACTTAATTGAGCTTTTTTGTGCCTTTATATAGCGCAATATCCAGTAAACGTGCTCAAGGCGCTTTACAAGGAGTCCATGACCAACACTAACAGTTAACATGTAGTACGGGACATGACGCCTGATAGGCGATATTACCATTTTTTTTTCGGATAGAGACAACGCTGTTAACAGCCAAGTACTCACTCATTTAGAGCGTGGCTCAGCGGTAGGGTCCTAGCTTCGTATTCAAAAAAGATAACAAGTCCGCTCAATCGCTGATGCGCTGTGTGGCCTTGAGAAAGTCACCTCACCCTAGCTCAATTTGCGGCGCAGCACTGCGGCTGACCTCTTGGTTATCCCTGCCTTCCCTTGGAAAAGACCCTTGAGAAAAATTACCCCCTAAGTTATCGAGTTATCGGGCGCCCATTTTGAATCAATGGTTCGCATAAATAATATGTGACCCTCCGTCTCAAAACGGTATTATGTCGGGATGATTCAGACCCCAAAAAGTGAATTTAGAGATAGATTGATGAGAAATTGGACCTTAGAAGTTTTTGCAATGCAAGAATAGTCTTTATACTCCAGCATAACGTAGAGAAATTAAACCCAAGTTGGATATTTGTGGCTATGAATTCAATTTCCCTTACCGAGTGGATCCCGACATAATACCGCTTCGATACGGTGGGTCACATATAAGAAAAACACTCTTTGCTACAGTGCCGTACATCTTAGTCGTAAGTTCAAGGTCTGTTTCAAGGTCAGTCTTAATTCATTTAATTTACACAGAATTTACGAGGAAGTTCCAAATTATGGGACTATGGGTCAGAAATTGGACAAATCCCATTGGGAATGTTCTGGAGGCCAATGGCTAGAAATATTATTGCCAGCGTCCGTTGCAGTCTGATGACTGTTTCCATACGTGGTATAATAAGTGACTCACCGTATCGAATCGGTATTATGTCGGGATCCACTCGGTAAGGGAACTTGAATTCATAGCCACAAATATCCAACTTGGGTTTAATTTCTGTACGTTCTGGTGGAGTATAAAGACTATTTCTTGCATTGCAGAAACTTCTAAGGTCCAATTTCTCATCACGCTATCTCTAAATTAACTTTTTGGGGTCTGTATCATCCCGACATAATGCCGTTTTGAGACGGAGGGTCACATATTATAGGCATTTCTTGTACAGTAACAAATAAGAAATGTGACACTTCGTCTCAAATAGGTGTTAAATCGGGTTTGGTTAAGATGTTGAAAATTGAATTTATAGTCAGAAATATCAAACTTGTGTTGAGTTTGTAGGTTCTATTGAGAAGAATGGATACCATTTTTTTAGGGTGTTATTCCCAACGATTTATATTCCTGACCAGTTTAACATTTAATTCGGAAGTAATTAAGCAATTTGGTTCGTTCCGACATAATACCGTTTTGGGACGATGGGTCCATATGTATAATATTATATTAGTATAGCAGCTTTGATCGTTTCAGACTAAAAACTCTTCCTCAGCAAACAACAAAAATATCCTCGATATAGATAGTATGCGCTTGGCTAAGAAGCTCATAACATTGCCATTCGGAAGTATAACGGACCAACACACAAAACTGTGTGTATCCATGAACGTTTCTAGTCGGGTTAAAACAGTTCAGTGCGCATTACTCATCAACGCGGATGGCAAAAAACAATAACAGAGACCTGAGTGACGTCATGTTCGAACTATCTATAAAAATTAACACATTATTTAAAAACAAAACAAAACAAAAACAAAAACAAGACGGACGATTGAGAAATATTATTTGGCACTTGTGTATATTATTATGTAATGTTTTTATGATTTCTTTGTTTTTGTTGTTGCTGGCTGAAGAAGGGTTTTGAGCCCGAAACGTTCTGTGTTTGGTATTTTGTTATATTTTTTAAAGCACTTATAATCATGTCAATGTAGGTCATTGTCGGTCATGTAGGGCAAACCTACATTGACTGTCTGCTAGATGACATAGGCATGGACAACACCCGGGAGCTGCGTACTCTTATGGAGGACAGGACAGAATGGCGAAGACTTATGGCTCATGTTGGGCGCCCCAAGGGCGGCCTAAGTAAGTAAGTTATAATCATTTTTGTTGGTTACTTTTTTTACATTCCACAGCTTCTAGTAGCTTAGTATTACTTTGACTAGCATTTCATATAATTTGGTGTGGTTATGTGGTCTAATGGTATGACACTCGTCTTCGGATTTGGAAGGTTTAGGGTTCGAGTCACACTCTGAGCGAAACATAGCCGAGTCCTTCAAAA